>NW_010107150.1:358-567 GCF_000699245.1 Pterocles gutturalis | reverse complement strand
ATGCTTTAAAAAAAAAAATAGCCTATGAAGTTGAAAGTTTAAACAGAGGAAGTTGTATGCTCACTATAAAGATGTAAAATATTATTGCCATGAATAAGCAATTCTATTTTTAGAATGCATTTTAAGCAAAAGGATGAAAAATTGGAGTTACTCCGTTTCACAGACACTTTTCACAGCATAGAGCTATTAAAACGATAACACACAATCAG
>NW_010107150.1:0-208 GCF_000699245.1 Pterocles gutturalis | reverse complement strand
ACAGCGCGCTGCTCATCCCAGGGATCTGCTGAGTAACAGCCCAGGACGCTGCGAAATCCTCCAGCCTCCGGGGTCGCCTGACAAAACCCGGCTCCCCGTCAGTCAATCACTGCAACTCAATTAATGTATCTGGGTCATAAAAATGGTTCACGGGAGCCTCAGCCGGGTTACGAAAGGCAGAGCGGCAGATATACCGGGCGGGGGCGGA
>NW_010107149.1:707-1306 GCF_000699245.1 Pterocles gutturalis | reverse complement strand
AGGAGTTAAATCCCCTCCCGGGAGAGCAGAGCAGCTGCAGGCTGCAGCCCCCCCACCATCCCTGCCGGACACAAAAGGGGAGCAGGAGGTGTCCTGCATAAGGCACGGTGTGGCACAGCTGGGCTGGTGAGGAGGGGGGGTCCCTGCCCCTCCGCTCGCTGAAAGAGGAACCGTCTGAGACCACGAAGAGCTGCAAAGGCCGAGGAGCAGTTCTGCTGGAGAGCCGCAGGGCTTCACAGGACGATCTTGAAGGAGCTGCAAGAGACACGAGAGGTTCTCCACATCCTCGCTGTCGCACACAAGTGGCTGGCGAGCGCCCGGTGCTGCGGGGCGGCAGCGTTAGCCTGGGGGGAGCTTTTTGGCAGCACGGGATGCAGCCCCCTCTGCGCTTTTGGGACACCTCATACTGGGCAGCCTTGCCTCGCTGCCACCGCGAGGTCTGCCCCAAGGCCAGCAGAGCCACCGGGGCGGGCAAACCCCCCGACAGACCCCCGGGAGCAGCTGTGCCCCTGGAGGTACCTGGCGAAGTCAGGGGAGCGGGAGACGATGTGCTGGAACTCGGAGAGGTTGATGGTGCCGTCCTTGTCGATGTCCGACTC
>NW_010107149.1:0-570 GCF_000699245.1 Pterocles gutturalis | reverse complement strand
CGTCAGACAGTTCACCAGCTTCTCCAGGTCCTTTCTGTCCAGAGTCCCATCGTCATCAAAGTCTTTGGGGACAGAAAAGTTATGTTTCAGCAGGGCTGCAGCAACCCCGGCCACAAGTGCTCAGCAAGGAGGGGACCCGGGCATCTGGGGACACGGCAGGCTCCACGCTGCACCTCTCAGGTCACGTAATCGCGCCAAACCAGCCCTTCCCACCGGGAGTTCATAAAGCCACCATCCCGAGGATGTTGCCAGCCCCTGTGAACAGGGATCCATCCCTGTCCCCCCTCCCCGAGGTGTGGGGACCCCAGGACAGCATCACCCCCAGCGTTACCGAAGATGCGGAAGGCGTAGTAGGACTTGACGTCGGAGGTGGAGGCGTCACTGAAGACGCTCAGCATGTCGAGGAAATCTTCGAAGGACATGCTGTCGTCCCCGTCCTCTGAGGTGGAGAACACCCGACAGATGCGGTCCTTGAAGGGGTTGGCCTGGAACACATGGGCAGGGCTGGGCAGCGCCGCGACGGCTCCTGTGCGGAGACCGAACAACTTCCCCCGTGGACCAGCGGAGCAG
>NW_010107148.1:0-2460 GCF_000699245.1 Pterocles gutturalis | reverse complement strand
CCCGCGCTGTCTCCCGCAGGGAAGCTGCGTTACGCCAACAACAGCAACTACAAGAACGACGTCATGATCCGGAAAGAGGTGAGGGAGCGGGGCCGCGCGGGAGCTGCGGCAGCGCTGGGCTGTGTTCTCATGTCGGGGTGTCGTTCGTAGGCGTACGTGCACAAGAGCGTGATGGAGGAGCTGAAGAGGATAATCGACGACAGTGAAATCACCAAAGAAGATGATGCTCTGTGGCCTCCTCCTGACAGGGTTGGTCGGCAGGTCGGTGTACAGTGTTTCTTCTAATTCTCGTTCTAATCTTTATGTTATGAAGCATCACTGAACTTTTCCTTCAAATCAATGTTGTCTGTACCCAAGAGGGAAACAAATACTATTTTAAAACTTTTGCAGTGCCTAAATGGCAATTTAGTTGTCAGAGTTAATGATTCATAGACCTGCTGCATTCAGTGCCTTTGAATAGCCATCATCTCGGTACTTAAATATTTCTGTACCTTATATTAGAGAGCAGTAGTTTGACTTCCTATGTTTTATTTTTTAGGAGCTTGAAATAGTAATTGGTGATGAGCACATCTCCTTTACCACGTCAAAAATCGGTTCACTCATTGATGTAAATCAATCCAAGTATGTACTTTGCTTTTTTCTGTTGCTGTTGTCTTTAAGTAGCAATCTATATTAGAACTGGCTGATTAGTAGGTACTTGTATTATATAGTTTCAAAACACAAACCAGTTCCTGAGGGCACAAGTGCTCCGTGTTCCAGCATAATGTACCAAAAGCTTTTAGACCGCGGCATTACGCACTATTCTTTCAGACTCCCCAAGCAGCTGACGTTCCTGTGGGAACCGCTGTTGGACGTATACAGAGTCTGAGTTGTCATTGGCCTGTCCACACCAGTGTCTCCAGGAGAACCAAGACTTCTGTATTTCACCTAAGCTGAAAAGACTGGATATTGTGTTTTTTAAATCCAAAGTGATGTTACTATTTGCATTCATGATAAAAACACACATTCTGTCAAGACATAAAACTTGCAAACTTGGCTGCAGAATGTTTTATCAGTCCATGCAGGATGAAACAAATCTGTTTTGTGTCTGAAAAGTCTCCTCATGGGCTTTTTTTTTTTTTTCCCAATAGGTTAGTTCTATAAACTGCTCTCTTACAGCATCAGTCTAACTTTTTTGTATTCTTTCCTCCTGTTATGCACTGCAGGGATCCAGAAGGCTTGAGAGTGTTCTACTACCTGGTCCAGGACCTTAAGTGTCTAGTCTTCAGTCTTATTGGACTACACTTCAAGATTAAGCCAATTTAAATCAAGCAAACTGAAGTTTGTATTGCTGTGTCTCTACGGGGTGGGAGGGGGGGATGCTGTTTCAATTCCTCACTAATTCTGGCCTGAAGCTTTTATGTATGTTAGAATTTTTTTTTACAAACTGTCAGTGACTGTCTTAATAAAACTATGAGATCTGTATTTTTTAATTTATAAGTTCTGGTGACTTCCTAACACTACTTTTATTATGGTACATTCAGGGTATGTTACTTATGTCACACAGAGCTGTATTGCACTTCTCTATATGTGCAGCAGTAGAAAATGGAATTAAGTCTGGCTCTGTGAAATGAAACTTTTGCCAGCTGTCAAGATAAACTTTTATTACTAGCCTGAGTTGGATATTCTGTTGGCCAGCCCAAATATCCAAAACAACTAAAGCCCTGCCTCTGCACATGATCACCGGTTACAACAAAGGCGCGTGTTAACGTCAGAACAGCCTGCTGCTGCGATGACCTACCGGAGACAACAGGCCACCCAGGAGCCATCCAGGATCTTCACCAGCACTCCCATCCAGCTTTAGAAAAACTGAAATTAAAAGCAGTATAGAATGTATTTAGATAAATTCTAGACAAGCAGAGCTTTTGTGCAGGGCAACAAAGCTGATGAAGGGTCTGGAGCACAGGTCTTACGAGGAGCGGCTGAGGGAGCTGGGGGTGTTTAGTCTGGAGGAGGCTGAGAGGAGACCTCATCACTCTACAACTGCCTGAAAGGAGGTTGCAGTAAGGTGGGTGCTGGCCTCTTCTCTAAAGTAACAACTGATAGCACAAGAGGAAATGGCCTCAAATTCCACCAGGGGAGGTTTAGGCTGGAGATTAGTCACTGAGAGTGCTCAGGCATTGGAACAGGCTGCCCAGGGAGGTGCTCAAGAAACGTGTAGATGTGGTGCTTAGGGACATGGTTTAGTGAGTTGGGTGGTGTTGGGTTGACGGTTGGACGTGATGATCCTTGAGGTCTTTTCCAACCTTAATGATTCTATGAAGTGAGTAAGGGACCCAGAGGACCAAATGTTTATGACTTTAACTGGTAATTTTTGCAGAGCACCCCAGGGGGCTCTGAAGGTGTTCCCCTCGACAGCTCTGCCAAACCCTGCCCTTGCTTTCTCTAGCACCTCTTCCTGTTTTTCCTAAGAGAGCAGCC
>NW_010107147.1:0-4532 GCF_000699245.1 Pterocles gutturalis | reverse complement strand
CCGTCCCTGCTCTGCGCAGGCACTCGCAGCGGGCGGAGAGCTAGTTTCCCCTAGTTAAATCACTCGCAGTGGGCGGAGAGCTAGTTTCCCCTAGTTAAAATATATGATTCTATTACTTAAATTATGTTCTTCCTCATTTCTAAGCAGAAATCTTCCATGCAATGAGTGCTTTGTTCACAATGAAGATGACAGTCAATTTTGTCTGAAATGGGAGCTTTTGTCATGAAGTCACATTCTTTCATTTATGTGTTTGGACTTCACTGCAAATGTTTTTTATCTGTCTATTCATTCTGCAAGGCCCAGCAGACAAGAATTTACAGTGCTGCATCATCCACGTACTCAATAGAAGTCACTGTTAAGTATACTCTTTGACAATCATACCTGCAACGAAAGCAAAATACTAGCAGTTAGTCCATTTAAATGAGAATTACAAAATAAGCCTTTGTTTTTGTTTGTCGTTTTGCACATTTTACTAAACTGTGAAACAGACATTAGCTATTTATGTAATTTGGTGATAATTCTAAGACATACAAGTAAAACTTTCATAGCAACAATCTGGTTTTGTTCTCGTAAAATCTTTATAGAATACTACTAATAATGTTATTTTTATGAAAAAAAATCAGTCTTGAGTAAGCCAGTAAAAGTCCTTCAAAACCTGAGAAAAATTGATTAGTATTTATTCACTCCAGCCAAAGATTGAGTCTCATTTTTTGGACCTTTCATTTCATAGATAACTTCTAAAATACGAAGTCCGCTGACTGAATTAGATCTTTCTGGATGGGAGTTAATTTTCCATGACCTTAAATATTTTTAGTGCATATTCTACATTTAAATTAGTGGCTCTATGCTTCTTTTAGAGGTAACGAGAAGGAGAAGCCTTTTTGGTATGTGATTTGTCTAATCTACTTTAAGATAAGTGGACAGTAGTTTAGCTCTCTTGACTATAAAAATCAAGCAAGGTGATAAGTTCAGGTGTAAAACTTTATGTTGAAAGCAGCTGAAATTAAGTGAGAAACCAGAAAATAAATGGTCATATGTAGCAATATTCTTGTTATGTTACTTCACAAATCTGGAAAACTTATCAAGAGTCCAGACTGATCCTTCACAAGCAGGAAGGGACCTCAGGAGGTCCAACCTCCTGTTCACTGCAGGTCAGCTTGCAAATCAGACCAGGTTTCTCAGGGCTTTATCCAGTATCCAAGGCTGGATACTGCACAATATCTCTGGGCAACTTATTCCACTGCATGACTGTCCTCATAGGGAAAAAGATTCTCCTTATATCCAGTGTGAACTTCTCACATTTTAATTTGTTGCCTTTGTCACTGATCTTCTTGCCATACATTGCTGTGAAGAGCCTGGCTCCATCTTCTTTGTAACCTCTCTGTAGGTAATGGGGGGATGCTGTTAGTTTCCCCCACAGCAGTCTCTCCTCCAAGCTGAACCATCCCCTCTCTCTCACAATCTTTTCACAGGGCAAGTGCCCTGGCCCTGATCATCCTGATCCCCTTCTGCTGAAGTAGCCCCACTTTACCGATGTCTTTCCTGTAGTGTGGGGGGGGAGGGCAAAACTGGTTGCAATGTTCTAGAGGTGGTCTAATGAGTGCTGAGTAAGGGGGATAATCCTCTCCTTTGATCTGCTGCTTGTGCTTCTGTTAATACAGTCCTGGATGCTGTGGGCCATCTCTGCCGTCAGGCCACACTGCTGTCTAATATTCAGCCTGGTGTTCCCCAAGGGTCCCAAAAACCTTTTTCACAGAGAAGCTCCCCAGTCTTTCCCCAGCCTATATTGATGACAGGGGGTGTTCTTTCCCAGGAGCAGGACTCTGCTTTTATCCTTTCTGAATTTCATTAAGGTCTCCCTTCTGTCTGTCCTGAAAGGCAGCCCTGCCCTCAAGCATATTGACTGATCCTCCCAGATTGGTGTCATCTGCAAACTTGCTGACAGCATCCTGTATTAGCCCCTTCAGGTTACTGATATAGATGTTGAAAAGGACAGGTACTACTATAGCCCTCTACAATGGTCCCCTAGTTACTGGCCTCTAGGGAGAGTAAAACCCATTAACCATTATCCTCTCAGCCTAATCATCTAGACGGGTATTTACATGTCTGTCTATCCATCCATACTATAACATCCTAACATCCTAACTTAGATACAAAAATACTGTGGGAAACTGTTGAAAGATTTGCTTTTCAAATTACACTTGCTCCTCTCCTCTCATCCACAATGAGGTCATTCACCTGAGCAATCAGGTCATTTAGACTTATCCTTGAGAAGTCCATACAAATTGTTCCTAGTAATTTTCTTCTTCATGTGCCACAAAGCGTGTTTAAACAGCATTCACTCCAAGATTTTTCCAGGCGAAAAAGTGAGGCTACAAAGAGGGAAGTAAGAATAAGCACAAAAATGGAAATACCTGCTGTACAGTTCATACAAATTGAAGTTCACCTCTGTGCAGAACATAGATTTATCTAACCTGTCCTTAGATATCTCTGTCTACAGCTGATCATAGAATCATAGAATGGTTAGGGTTGGAAGGGACCTTAGAGATCATCTAGTTCCAACACTCCTGCCATGGGCAGGGACACCTTCCACTAGACCAGGTTGCCCAAAGCCTCATCCAGCCTGGCCTTGAACACCTCCAGGGATGCGGCATCCACAACTTCTTTGGGCAACCTGTTCCAGTGCTTCACCACCCTCACAGTAAAGAATTTCTTTCTAATATCTAGTTTAAACCTGTCCTCTTCCAGTTTACATCCATTACCCTCATGCTATCACTACACTCCCTGATAAAGGGCTCTTCCTCATCTTTCCTGTAGGTGCCCTTGAAGTACTGGAAGGCTGCTATAAGGTCTCCCTGGAGCCTTCTGCAGGCTGAACAACCCCAACTCTCTCAGCCTGTCCTAATAGAGGAGGTGCCCCAGCCCTCTGATAATTTTTGTGGCCCACCTTTGGACTTGCTCCAACAGGTCCATGTCCATCCTGTGCTGAGGACTCCAGAGCTGGACACAGTACTCCAGGTGGGGTCTCACAAGAGCAGAGTAGAGGGGCAGAATCACCTCCCTCGACCTGCAGGCCTGGTTGCTTTTGATGCAGCCCAGGATCCGGTTGGCCTTCTGGGCCACAAGCGCAGATTGCTGGCTCTTGTTCAGTTTTTCATCTACCGACACCAACAAATCCTTCTCCTCAGGGCTGCTCACAAACCATTCTCCTCCCAGCCTGTATTTGTGTGATCTAGTAACATTTACAGCCAAGGCCTAGAAATAGAAACTCCAGATGATTAATTTTTCTATGATGCCTTGGAATGAGATGAACTGCCCTCCAGGGGTATCTGTTACTCTCCATTGAACACAAAAGGACCTTATGTTGTTTGTGTAAGGCAACTGGGTGATATTCAGCTCATAAATTGTCAATTTTAAGATTGCACCTGGCTCCCTGATTATGGTCAATGAAAATCTCAGAAATCATTATGACTGTCCTCATGTAGGGGTATATTGACATTTAAGATGCCCTAGGGTATCTGAGATATTCATAACCACCTGTAATGCAAGACTTACTGGAGTTATTTTTGTATTCATATCCTCCTCAGGTGCCAACTGAAGGCCAAGATACCCCATGGCATCTCAGGTAACTCTAAATAACTGAGTGTAGAAACTGAAATGAACTACTAATAACATTAAAGGGATCCAGAGAGCCATTAGCTTAATCTAAAATGTAGAATCCTGTACGCAGACATTGACATTTAAGTTTCTAAAATCTGAAGCTGTGTCTGACACCTAACTTTCTCATGTCAAAGTTGAAGCAGATGTATCTCAACTACAGAATTCCTCAGGGCCATTTATGTCCTACATCAGCCTTCAGGACTTCTGACCATGACTTATCATTGAAGATAACAAAAACCATAAAATTATCATATTGAGATAAAGTTCTTCTATTTACTTCTCTCTCATGCAAAGGACCAAATCAGGGCTTACCTAGATTCACTGAATGGGGAAAACCATCATTGTTTGAAACTCTAAAAAAGGAAGGTGCCATATCTCTAATGGCATGCTCATTTTATGACAGTGCATGCAATTTTACAGGTATTATTTGCATTTACAAATCTACCTTGACTTCAGTGGCAAGTGTAAATGTGCAAATGTGAATGTAAATAACAGGAAGGCCCACATTTATAGTACTAATACAGACTGCCCTTTGTGAAAACCTAAATTGGAAAAGTGCACGCATTTTGTATGAAAAACTTGTAAGTAATTGCGAAGCATCATTATTTTGAAAAATAAATATTTTACCAAATAAAATACAAGAAAGAAAATAAATGTTTTAAGAGAACGTAAGACTCAATTAGAACTGATTTTTTTGTTATAATAATTTTTAAAATAAATAGCACTAGTGGTATTACAAACAAAGAAAAGCACTTCAAACAGGATCTGTTAAAATCTATTAAATCTGTTTATATATATATGAAAAATTAGATTGCTGCTATCATACAAAGAAGTAAAAAAAATCACCATCACAGAATCACAGAATCACAGAA
>NW_010107146.1:0-290 GCF_000699245.1 Pterocles gutturalis | reverse complement strand
GCAGCCCCACAGAGACTTTCCCCAAAGGTCACAACCTTTACCATTCTCTTTCATCTTCAGAGCAGACAGACAGACACGATCAAGGGACCAGTTTTTGTCCAGCCCATTCCTCCAGCCGGTGCACAAATATCAAAGTATGGACCGAGCCATTAGTTAATGGACTGAGCCAACGTGCTGTTTCAAAGCAATCTCAGCCTACTCCAACATATTAGTACTCACAACTTTAAAGAAAACTCCTCAGTGGCTACTAAGGAGAAGAGGAAATGAAGAGAACCTTTCTAACATGTTCT
>NW_010107145.1:0-14219 GCF_000699245.1 Pterocles gutturalis | reverse complement strand
GAGCGGGCTGCGCTTGCCCATTCTTTCCGTTTGGGAGACTCCTGCCGGCCTTGCTGGCGCTCGGAGAAGGGGCGTGTGAGACATGCGCGACCCCTCCTTTACGGCCCGGACGCCTGTGCGTGACACGAGTCTGGTGGGACGCTGGGGCGGCTAATGCGAGGGTGGTTGCTCCCACCTGGCAAGCTCTCAGGCGCCAGGATTTCTTCAGAGCACCCAGGCGTGTCCTGAGAGTGAGTTTTCTGTATGGTGTATGTGAAAGGGGGGAAAAAATCACCGCGGGGAGGTACAGGAGAGTTGAGTTTGTAGGAGCAGCTAATGCTCAGGCGTTTTGGTGAGGGTCAGGTGTTCAGGAAGCTTTGTGCTCTCCAGAATCGCAGAGAGGCAATGTGTTCTGTTGGCGAAGTATAAATACAGATAAGCAGTTTCAGTGCTTTGTCGGCACTAACTGCCAGTGCTGATGAAAGCGTGTGTAGGAAGGCGATTGTTTATGAAGCTGCACAAAGTCCTGCGATGCCGAAGGGAGTTGGTGGTTCGAAGCAAAAGGGCACTAAAAACGTTTAGGTTGTTCTGTGAAAGGGTTGGTCGGGAGGACAGGAGCAAACCCTGTCTGAAGGAGCAGCCCTGTTCCCTGTCTGCATACAGCAGCAGGGCATTCGGGAGAGGGGCTGGCATTGTGGACTTTCCTCAGGCAGCTTCCAGTTTTCTCCCTGCCTGCAGGTGTATGTACATCCAGCTCAGGGATTTTTCCCTAAGGACCTGAAAGTCTTTTCTTAGGGCTAAGCTGAGAAGCTGACATCCCAGAATGCCTCGTACACCTGTGCAACTGCCCAGACCTGTCAAAGGCTCTCCTTGAACACTAGTTGGGAGCCCTCTTTTTGAAAGCGGTTGAACACCTGTAAAAAGCAATGTATCATTTTGGAAACTTGAAGCAGGTGTGGCTTGGGAAAACTCATTGCTCTTTTTTTCCTGTTTGTATTCAGTTGATGTGCTAATCATTTGCAGAAACTCTGAGCAAGTTTTGTGCATTTTTTTCTTACGGTCATCTTTGTGGGGGGGAAGAGAAGAACCAAACAAAAAAACACCAGGGACAGCGTTTACTAATTCTAGGGTCAGATACCTTTTTCTTGAAAATGATTCATCTGACATACTCAAATCTAAGACAGTGAGAGGAAGTTTGTTGATTTCACTGCCCTAGTGCTTGACAGAGGAAAAGATGGTTTCTGAGATATCTGTTGTTGAAGGTAGAAAAATATGAGTTTAAAAGACATTCCTAACGTCGCTAGGCAATTGGTTCCACAAAGAAGCATTGTAAGATGGCTTAATGTGACTGCATTTCAGCTGCAAAGATGCAAGCAGATTACTGGTCAACTTCAGCTGAAGAATTGTAGTCATTGCTAATTTGAAAAGGTAATTTTATTTTCTGCTAATGACTTCTCTTAATAAAGGAACAGTTACTATCTTGAAACCAGGTACTGAAATGGGCACTTGATTTTCTATGGACAGAGCATATTAAAGCAAATGTGGAGCTACTTAATGATTCCTGAGTATTCTGTCAGCTCCATTACTGTAGTGTTTTAAGTATCCTTATACTACAGAAAACATGGAGTTCAAGTGTTCGTGTGTTGTTGAGAATAAAGCTTTGTTCCATTTATTCCATTATTTTTATGCAATTTTAAAGACAGCCAGACTGAAAGAAAAGTGACTTGCTTAACACTGTGCACAGAGATATGAGAAAGGAGATTGCAACCAAGGCCTCCAGGCCCTTCAGTAGGTCACTCGCCACTGGACCAAACATTTTGTCATGGTGAATCTAGGAGACCAGCTAAACCGGTAGCTGCATTCAGATATTCTTAAGTTGCTTCTTGACTAATTGTAGACTTTTTATCATCTGAACTATAACTTGAACCTCAAAAATTTGAGAGCCAATTGCTCTTTTTAGTTGTCTATATAGACATTGTAGCTTGCTTGCTTAGGCTGCTACTTTAGGAATAGTACAAAAGATCTTAGCGGTTTTTTTTTTTCTTATGGTAATATATATTACAGAGTAGTAGAGATAGCTATGACTGCCTGGTAATGACACAGTCCCTGTTCAAAAGTGTTTGTTTAAAATTGACCACATAAAAATGAGGAAAACTTAGAAAGTCCAGTTTCACACACAAGGAACTGAAGGACAGAGAGATTGTGCGAGTATTTCAGTATTGGATGCCCAATGCCAACACAATTTAATCTTACCTTGTCTCAGACCCAGATCTGAGTACCATGCTTCCCCTCTATTTTACCTGAGGGCGTCATCTGTGCTAAGAAACCCTTCAAAACAAATGAGTATTATGGGTAAGATTGTTCCAAGTTGCGTAGGCAATCTGGCTTTTAAAACGGAGATTGATTGTTCTCCAATACTAATGTTTTAGAGATTTATAAATTTTGAGATTACTCTCCTATTTCCTTTTCATCAGAGAGTGGGAATAATTTCAATGTAGAATCACAAAGACTTTAAGGGGATATGAGCTTTTCTTTGCAGAAGGGTGTCATTTGAATCCATGTTTATATGAAGGTTGTATAAACACAAATGCATCCCTGATAAACCTTCTGACAAATGCTTTTGCTATCAGCCACATTTTGGAAGCATGGGTTACTCTTGGAAAACAGGTATTCTGTTTGACTGTTGCTTTACATAGGAAAAGAAAAAAGACCCCTAAGCATCTTAACCTAATTTTAAGTTCATAGCTGTTTAAGGCCAGGGTGCGGGGGAATTCTGTTTGTTTAGAATTACTTGTAGCAAAATACTTAGCATCTTCCACACTTTCAGGGTGACTGCCAGTATGTAAGTACATCTCGACAAGGATGGGCAATAAGCTTTGTCTTTCATCCATGGCTGTGAGTTCTACTCTGGTAAATGCAAACTTAAATGTTATTGATCTGTCATTACAGGTATACACCTGTCTTCAGAAGCTGCTTCATAACTATGTAATTTAAAACCTAAAGTGTAAGGGTGAGCCAGTTCTCCAAATAAGTCGAAGGAGTTGGGAGTGGAAAAAAGCAAGATGAATGCATCTGGAGGAAGCTGTGGAAGCCCTAGTTCTGCAGAACCTACAGGAGATTTCTTCAAGGAATTGTGGTCCAAATTGAAAGAATGTCATGATAAAGAAGTACAAGGTAAATTGTTAAAGTTTGGGTTCACAGAAGGCTGTCTGTTACCACAGGAAAGCTTTGAACCAGAGTACCACTCCTTCTGCATGGAGCTAAATATTTTGAATGCCTTATGTTATGTGGAAAGTTGGAGTGGATGATTACAAATGGTCTTCACAGATTTACCAACTAAACCTGGTTTAACAAGATTAGATTTAAACTATCAACAAGTGTAAATTAGTTGCTAGGTCAGTGAAGAAAAAGTAACATAGTGTTACATGGATTCTGTGTTTGCTTAGGAAATATTTAAATGTTACTTTACCTTTAAGGGATTATGACTCTTAAAGTTTCCAAATCAAGTTACTCAATGGCATTTTTTCTTTCTCTTTTGCCTTTGGGTTTAGTCACTTCAGATATTAAAATGATTTGCATTGTTTATTTCCCCTAATGTGAAAAATATCACTGCAGATTAATGTTACTAAAGTGAAAAGTATTTCTTCAGTTTTTAGCATTCTAAATTTTCTCAACAAAATTTATAATAGAGTTGTTTATTCTTACATTATATTTTGTGACCTGTGATATCAATTTTAGTATGGATTGACTGTTAGTGTCTGTTCATTCTTCAGTGGTGCAGGATATCAATAATGCTCAAAGTAAAGATGAATTATTGCACCATATATTTATATTCTTATTAAAATATTAGTTTATAAGTAGTATTAATAAATTTTTTTGCTAAAAATAGTTCATAAGTAGTTAAAATTTTGTTTTGCTAATCTTAAGTCACATGATACATTCTTTTGGGTAGAATTAGAACAGTATTTGACTGAATCTTCCAACAAGCATTTCCTTAAGCGTGAAATATATTAGGCTGGAATAAAAGCAGGTGAGCTTTTGTGAATTAAGTGTTTTAGTCATGCAAGTGGATCTTTGTAGACAGACCATTCTAGTGGCCTTGGTCATTTCCACTAAAATCAAAACAGTTCAAAGTCTGTCCATTTGGGTCCAGTTATATCATCACTTAATTTCAAAAACTGTGAGAGATTGTTTTATAATGTTGCATACCTCCCACTGAAAGTCTTGACTCAACAATTTGCAACACTGGGCCTTGACACTTTGTTTTAGTGATTTAAAAAAAAAAAACCAAACAAAAAAACTTCTCAATTTGGCAACTGAAAGGAAAGATGTACTAGCTAGTAGCATTTTGTTACGTTAGAAAAGTATGTGTAACCGTATGAAATATAATTCTATATTGTGTCCCAAAACACCCAAAAATATTATTTATTTTTTGTGACTTTTTGTTTTTAAATTCTTGGTGGTTCTTTTCAGAGTGGGTGTGATGTCAGCTGCAGATAAATGCGGAAGTACTGACAGAATGGGATCTGGCAATCTGTGGCATGTCTGAACAACAAAAACTGAACAAACAAAAAGCTCTAATGTAGAGAGTAATGTTAAGTGACCCCTTCTCTAGTTTCTTGGGATGTGCAGCACGTGATTTTAAAGTTTTGGTTTTCTTTATGCAAGTGAAGATACTCTTTAGAATGCATGCTGGGTGTGGCCAGATAATTTTGCCACTAGGCAGTCTTTTTCATGCCTAGCCCTTTGTCAGTATGTCCCGCACTGTGTTAGGTGAAATTAGGTCTTCCATGATAACATCAAAGACATGCCTGAAGGATAGTTAATTTTTTCAAAAGGTGGGGATCCTCTTATAGCAAATGGTACTGGAAGATGTTTTAGAAACATCAAACACAGGCTTGCCTGGACTATGCTTGCTTCTGAAGTCTATAAATAAGAATTAAAATTGACTCATGAGTTTCCAATCTAAATGTCAGCAAAAAATTATTTTAAAGATGGTGGAAGGTTGATTAAGGGAAAGTTAGTAGTTGGAGAAGAAGCTTTTTGCATGTGCAGTGCACAAGGTACTGAAGACTGTAATGGTGGAATTCTTATTTTTTACAAATCCATGAAAAGTAGGATTTATGGCACATGAGCTTGAAATGGTCAGACATATTATGCAAGTTATAATATTTATATATCTATATAGACTAGAGCATCCTTCAAGCTCATACAGTTTGAAGTTGGTTTTATTGAATATTTATATTACTGTACTGTAAAGGATGTATTTTTCCACCATGTTAGCTAAATAAACCCAGCTTCTTATTCTTTTAAACTGATAATTTGCAAAAAATTCCAAATTTTGTCCCTCTTCAGACAAAATAGCTATTATTTTATCTCAAATTCATTATGTGACAATTGATAGGACGCCTACAACCTAGTTTCCAAACATGTTGGGCATGGTCAATGTCAGTTGACTTTTCATGGAACTTAGAATTGCTCAGCAACTCAGAATAATGGTCATTAAAACTATATTTACTTTTATTTCCTACCCGTAGAGTGTGTAGGATATTTGCATAGCACTCACAAATTAGAAAGGAATTTAATAATGCTGTTTATAAAGTGACTAATTTCTGCAGGTGTTAATACTTGCATCTGGCTCAAAATAATTATATGGATACTTGCTGCATGTGGGTCTTTATCAACATGGTTCCTGAGGATGAATTTGAGTCTAAAGCTCTATACTAAGAAGAAACATTTCAGCACAGAAAATGTGAAGAGAGCTCTGTGTACAAGAAATAACTTTTTTTTTTTTCAATTTTTCCTTACCTCTGAAAAGCAGAAGATATCGATAGGGGAAAAAACTGTAGTCGTAGATGCAGAGAAAATTACGAGGAAAGCAGTCTCATTGATAGATTGATGTAGGAGAGGAAATGGCTGAAAGCTCCTCAAAAGTAAATAATTATAGAAAACAAGCCTGTAAGGGATTTTAGGAGGTCATCTAGTCCATCTCTATACCCTTAAGGTAGGATTATGTCTGTGTTATTGCTGACAGAAGCTTGTCCAACTTGTTCCAACAAAGATTCAGCATTAAAGATTCTGCAGTCTTCCCAGGCACTGTCAGTTTTAAGAAAGTGCCTTCAATGCATTTGAAAATTCGTCAGAACAGAAATTGTCATAGCCATTAATTGGAATATTACAGGTGCATAGTCTAATCAAATTGCAAGTTTCATAAAATGTGTTGTGTGCTTGATAATCTGCCTAATAGTTTAAAGAAAGCCTCCATCACTTTAATGGGGACAGTGTGTCATCTACTAAAGCACTTAAAAGCTTTAGGTAATATAGATTTATATAGTCTGCAGCTTGTCTATTCCATAGAAATACTGTGTGAAAGATAAAATTGTATTGGGAGTGTACATAAACTTATGTAGAACGTATATGCTCACTAGAGTGTTAAATAAGGAAATCTGAAAAAGCAAAGCTCTGTAAATGGGTACACTTAAAACCTCCCAATGCTCTGGAAAAGCAAAAGGAAGAGATTACACCCGATGTAGTAATTCAATGCTTTTGGATAAATGTAGCAACCTGGTTTCCTGCCTTCTCATTGCATTCATTTGAATTAAGAAAACATGCAGCCTTTAAGTAACTAGTTTGGTTCCTCCTGAATTCAGGTGAGAGGGGAGATAGTGTTACCTGTAGCACAGTGCTGGGCCTTTTGAATGCTGCCTCTTCAATTTGTGGCTCAGGTTGCCAGTGTTACAGTCCTAAATACTTGCTGAACAGACTACCTGTTCATACAGGAGATGCATTGTTGTGCAGCTTCATTCCTTCCAATGGGTGTGGAGCAGCATTAAAGCACGCTTTATAGGGGTTCTAATTGCAGATGCCTAATTGACTTGATGAACAGCGACTACTTAAAAAAATAAACCCTCTTTCTATGCTGATCTGCATGATAGAACATAACATCTCACAGGTGTTGAACACTTAGAGATAAAAGAAGTCTTGCTATATTTCCTAAGAACTTTTTTTTTTTAAGTAGTGTCTGTGCATTTTTATCTCATTGTCTCACTGGGATCTTGTAGCAGGCTGTGGCATGGGTTCACTGTGCCTCTGGCTGGATGGACTGTTCCATTGTAAGCGGCCAGAAGAGTGAACCTTCTCAAGCAAGTAGTTTTCCCCTTTGAGCTGTTCCCATTTGAGTGTGGTAGGGGAGAGAAAAAAGAAATTTATTAACTGTCTTAACCTACATTTTCTGTAGTAAGATGTAGTATCAGGTATGTGTTTTGGTTTAAATTAAAGATTGTCAGAAGTTTTCTTAAAAGTTTTCTGGTTTCATAAGATTAGCCTATTATCTATTTTGCAAGAAAGCTCACAAGACTCCTTATGTTGAACCTGTAGTTGCTCACACCTTTTCATAATTTGGAGAAAATATGGCATTGGGAAAAAATTCTTACATTACTTTCTGATGTAATTAAATAATTTCTATTGGACTTGTATTTAACAAAATGTCATGCTGTTGGAGTCTGATTATTTCTGACCGTTTATTTAGAATAGGAATGGCCAGTTTCTGTCTGTGTAGTATCACAAAAATTTCCAATAGCACTCCATCCCACTTGTTAAGCTGTGCTGTACTTAAAGCACTTTTATCTTCCTGACCCTGTGCACACACACATGCACCCAAAACCTTGCAAGCAGATTGGCTGGTGGCTGGACTGCTGTCTAGCCCCTGGGCTGTCAGCTGGCCACTCCTGTCAAGAGCATTGGTTGTATTTGCGAACTTTTTTACTTCTAAACAGAACATACTTTTAGGAGTGTGTGGGCCTTAGTGGGAGAAGGGCCACGGATGCAATATCATTCCTCAGTTCACCTTAAGATGTTCCAAAGAAGCTTTGGCTGTGAGGGTTTGGTAGCATACCTCCAATAGAGTATGTTGTCCTTTTGTGCTTTAAAGCCTTGAATAATGTATTTTTAATGTTTCCTTTATGCGTATACATTGTAATACATTTTTCAGTTCACTGGTTGGATGCTGCATTTCAAGTGTAGTATTATGCATTTATGCGTACACAGAACATATTTTGTGCTACTTATGTGGGCACAGTCAATGAAAATATATTGACAGTGCTTGGTATTAATGTGTGGGTTTTTTACAATGGTGGTTTTTATACTTGTTTAAGTGGTAATCTGTGTGTTTAAGAAGTTTCTATTTCCTAGAGATCATAATAGCTGTATTTGTTTCCAAGATCCTGTAGAACATACCCAAGAAGTCCAGAGTGAACTATTTTCTCTCCAAACTAATGACGGTTTTTCTCTCTTCTGGAGATGTCATTGGCAAACAGAGAGTTAGTTTATTGTTTCGCTCATTTTGTTTTTTAATCAGAATTCTATAACGTGTGTTCTTTTTTCCCCTTTTCAGGCTTACAGCTGAAAATATCTAAGTTGAAAAAGGAAAGATGCTTGTAAGTAATAATCCTAATGATATAATTTGTTAAAGGAGAGTCTGAGTACCATTAATGAGATGTAGTTCTTGTAGAATCCATTGAGGTTTCACGGGTTCTTCCTTCAGACATGTACAAAACTCTGCTCACTTTAATAATTCAGCTGAAGTCATCTAAAGATATATGTAACTCTATTAACTCTATACAGGGTGTGTAACCTGAATGCTGGGTTTTTCTTCCTTGAACAAATGACTTGTAAGGTTTTCTTATCTACAGTATTTCTAGGATGCCTATCAAGATGTTGACATTTCTAATATGAAGGTTAATTAGGGAGACATTTTAAAATTGAGGTCCAATAAGAGAAGTAAGTGACAAGACAACAAGACAACTTTCTTTAGAATTTTTTTTTTTGCTATGTTTGCCTTTAGTATTGTGCCTTAACTCAGCTTTCAGTCATTCAGTAAAGATTCTGGTAACAACCTTGCTAATTTTCACTCAATTCTTTGTATTTCAAGATGTATGTAACTTCGTTCATAGAGTCATAGAATGGCTTGGGTTGAAAAGGACCTTAAAGATCATCTAGTTTCAACCCCCTGCTGTGGGCAGGGTTGCCAACCACCAGAGCAGGCAGCCCAGGGTCCCATACAGCCTAGCCTTGAACACCTCCAGGGATGGGGCATCCACAACTTCTCTGGGCAACCTGTTCCGGTGCCTCACAACCCTCCGAGTTAGCAAATACTTGGTGCTATGTTTTATACTTAGAGGCTACATTTACTTTCCTGGAAAAAAAATCAATTTAACGTCTTGTTATTTCTTATGTATAATTCATAAATGCAGTAGTTATTTAATTTTTAATCTAAAAGGATGAAATTATCCCTTGCTGTTATTGTTAACTTAACCTGGTGTATCTTGAGTTGCTTCCAAGTTCTAAAATCTTAAATTGATCAGTTAATTTTCTAGATGATGAATATTATCGGTGATGTGACTGAACACATACCAAACAGTTTAATTATTGTTTGTTGGAATCTTTTCTACAATTACCACATTGTAGATACAGTAGTACTCTTGCACAGGAGGTCTTGCTCTCTTTGGTGGATCTGAATACCAGAGGTTTAGTATTTCAGGCTTGGTAATCAGCTGGCAATGAGTGCCTTATTTTGTATCCCACTTCAGCATTGGAGCTAATGACTTGTAAATGTTAGGTCAGAGACTGTTCATTATGCAAAGTGCCTTGATAGCCAAAAATGTCTGTCATGTTTATCAGGTGCACTCGAATTCTAAAAAAAAAAATCCTAGTTCCTTCTGTCATTTTAGTATCCTAGTGTGAAGTTTAGGTGGAAGGCATGGAGTATTAGTGGATGTTAATGTCTTTAGTTATTTTTCTACAAATAATTTAATGCCATAGAATGACTTGAAGGGAGCCTGAGAAAAGATTTTAACATTTTTTATTTCAGCTCTTCTGTAAGTTGCATAAACTGAAGAAAATGATATTTTTTTTTTAATGCCATAAACATCAGAAAAATACAGACTACTTTTGTCAGACTTCAAAATTTGCCATTGCCTGGCTGTACTTGGTTAATGCACTGAGGTAACAGAACTTTAACACTTTGTCCTCCCCGAGTGAAAGTACAAGTCTTAAATGGTCCCTCATGCTGTTTGCATATGCATATAAAACTGACAAGGATAATGTTGGTGTGGATGGTAGTACAGAAAAATAAAATATCTGTATGTAAATTTCAGAATTAATAAAATATGTCTGTGATTATACACTGTGGGAGTTTCTGGCTGTCCCATTCATTTTATGACCCATGATTGTTAATTTCTTGTATTAGTCTAATATGAGCAATATGAAAATGTTTTTGACTGATGAATCTTAAAGGGATAGTGCCAATTTAAAAGTATGTCTGTGTAAAACAACTGCATCAACAAATTGGTAAATGTTTTCATTTCCTGTTGTGTGTGTACTTACCAGCTTTCTGTGAGCCAATTTCATGGCTTCCTCAAATAATCCATCTCAGGCACACTGAACACAAACACCTGCTTTCATGGAATATAAAAAGGATTCCATAGTAAAAGGAAGAGCTGGGAATGAATTGTCAGAAGTTGCTCAATGTTCTGTTACATAGATTCAGCTGCTTAGCTTTTACTGAAAGTTAATTTCCTTGTAGAAAAAAAAAAAGTGTGCTTGTTGCTTATACTTTGTTTGCATCTTGAAGAAGTGTTGTGATCTGATATTAAAAGTGAAAGGGAGCTAAAAATGGGAAATTTATGTTACTGCTTTTCCTTAGTTCTTTTGAGGAGGAAATGTTCTTTGTGAATTAAATTGTCCTGGCTTTTAGAGAAGGTATTTTCCTTAAGATCTTCTATTTCAGACTTTTTTCGGGAAGAGACTTCTCTTTTCTGTGTTTTTTCATGGGAATTCATGTTCTATAGACTCTGAGAATTGCTTCTTGAGGAACTAAACGTCAATGGATCTAAAGACTTGTCAGAGCTCTACAAACCTAATGTGGCTTGCCACACTGAAGGATGCACTCACTGATAAGAGAAGACCAAAATGACCTGATTGTGTGAAAGCCCCAATTTAGCTTCCCAGCAGCTCCGCAACACAGTAAAATAAGAGAAGTGCTTGAGCTTACATCCCCTGAAATTGTTGCTTGAATACTATTAGCTTTTATGTTTTGACTGTCATCAACTCTAATTTTTATCCTAAGCAAAAATCAGGTTTATGAACAGAAGTTCAACTGTAATATTATTTAGAAACTAGCTGCTCCTTTCCTTACTCAAACATTTCTACATTGCCACTCATCAGAAAGACTTGCTTCATTTATCCTCAACTTAATATTTGTGCTGATGATAATGATGTTTCCCAAGAATATGAAAGAAACATGCCAGAGAGAATTCTCTATTGAAAAACTAATAGCTGTAATTTAAAGCTAAAACTAATTTTTTTCTCTATTTTATTTTAGGGATGCAGAGAGGCTTGAAGAGTTTTATACCAAGAACCAACAGCTCAGAGAACAGCAAAAAGCACTTCATGACACTATCAAGGTTTTAGAAGACAGGTGAGATAGCAGTGACTTGTAGCTTTTGGGTTTGTTGTGTTTTGCTCTTACAGGGTAGCTCTGGATACTTTGTAAGCTGGGTTGTTGTTGTTTTTTTTGTGTTGGTGTTTTTTTTCAGTAAACTAGTCCTTTTCTAATACAATCCAAATAGTGTGTTTTAAAGAGAAGTGTATAATTCATATTCTTCTGACTGAATTTTTTTTTTTTAAGTGTTTGGCTTGCTTAGTTTAGTTAAGATAAATAGAAGCTAAATAAATCGGTTTGGGAGGCAGACAGACATTTTAAAGCACATTCTTTCCCATCTATTTTTGTAGAGGTAAATTTGATAACAGTAGAGATGTTATACAAGTACAAAACCCAAGGGCAAACTGTATTATATACTTTGAAACTCATGAAATAACTCGTTAAGAAATCTTCGTATTTGAGGGGTTCTTTTTTATGAGTTGTCTGTTTTACCTAAATTTAATCACAGGTTCTGTCTTTTGCCTTCTTTTGGACTTGGACATTCTGATTACCTTTTGACCTGTTTGGCCTTTCCCTTATTTGTTCCTGTTTAGTCTGGTATATAGCAAAACAAAACCAATAGACATGAAATCACAGTGCATTTTTTTGTTTTTAAAAATGATACCTGTTTTGGAAAGTGCATGTTAAATTTGCTGTTAATAGCCTCTCAGAAGCTTTCTGGGAACAGGAGATCATTACATAGTAAACTATTTTCCCACATTTCTGTGTTATCTCAAGTTTTAGAGCTATGATACTCAAATTTTGCCTTCAGCTCTGTTTCTCTGTGAAAGGCATTAGGGATAAACTTATGATCATATAGGTAATAAACTTTGGCACCACATAGGTGGAGAGACATTTGCAGAATGGATGGGCTTTTCTATTCCCTTAGCAGATGAAGTACGCATGTTGTGGAAAACAAAAAGAGTATTTAAAGTGGTTTAATATAAGGAGATGAAAATACTGCGTTTACTACACAGTTAGCCAGATAAGCTAGTATGAAGAGGCATTTCAGTATTTTAATCTTTCCATACTTCCACAATATTAAAATACCCATCAACCAAGATGACACTAACGTCCAATATTCAACTGTGGAATTGGAAATTTAAGTGTTTTGTTTGGTTTTTTTAATACTTCATCTGCTATCAGCAGCAATGCAGAACTCTTAACTAATTGGTCTTTTATTTAGCAGGCACAAGAGAGTCTGGTTTTCACTTTGGTAGTGCTGTTAGCTTTTTGGTTTATACCAGAAATAGATACACTTTAGTTATCACCTGTAAAGTGAACACACATTTCATTGCATGAATGAGTGTCAAGTAAGATGTATTGATCATAACAAGCCCTTTTCTAATAGTGGATATTCTTTAAACAGCTGTTCTAAACCATTAGAGACAGTGTAGGCAATGCCTCACATGGACGTTTGGATCCACTTCTAATTATTGGTGTTTAGATAAAGGATTTCACATTTGGTTGGTATTTGTTACAAAGCAAACTTACTATTTGTCCTTTTTATTTGATTACTTTGCCTTATGACTGTGGTGGGTTGACCTTGGCTAGACACCAGGTGCCCACCAGGCTGCTCTATCACTCCCCTCTTCAGCAGAACAAGGGAGAAGATCATGCATCAAGATAAAAAAGCTGGTGAAGGGTCTGGAGCACAGGTCTTAGGAGGAGCAGCTGAGAGAACTGGGGTTGTTTTGTCTAGAGAAGAGGAGGCTGAGAGGAGACCTCATCACTCTCTACAACTACCTAAAAGGAGGTTGTAGTGAGGTGGGTGCTGGCCTCTTCTCTAAAGTAACAAGTGATAGGACAAGAGGAAATGGCCTCAAGTTGCATCAGGGAAGGTTTAGGCTAGATATTTGGGAAAATTTCTTCACTGAAAGAGTGATCAGGCATTGGAGCAGGCTGCCCAGGGAAGTGGTGGAGTCACCATCCCTGGAGGACGTGTAGATGTGGTGCTTAGGGACGTGGTTTAGTGAGTTAGGTGTTGTTGGGTTTGACTTGATGATCCTTGAGGTCTTTTCCAACCTTACTGATTCTATGAAAAGCAGTTTTATAAAGCAAAAAGCCAAGGCCATGCGTGGAAGCAAAAGAAAACAAACATTTTATTATCTCCTTCCCATCAGTAAGCAATGTCCAGACACTTCCCAGAAAGCAGGGCTTCAGTAGGCATAGCGGTTGCTCCGGGAGACAGACATCATACCAACAAATGCTCCCCTTCTCCTCCTTTCTCTTAGCTTTTGTTGCTGAGCAGACATCATATGGTATGGAATAACCTTTTGGTCAATTTGGGTCAGCTGTGGCTCTGTCCCCTCCCAAGATCCTGCCCACCCCTGGGGCCCCTGAGCCTCCTGGGTGGGGTTGTTGGGGAGAAAGCCTTGATGCTGTATGCGCACAGCTCAGCAGTATTCCACTGGTTTTCCCAACACCTTTCTAGCTGCCAATGCAACACACAGCACTGAGGGCTGCTATGGGGAAAATTAACGCTATCTCAGGTAGACCCAATACACTGACAATTATATATCCTTAGATGAAGTAGTAATTATATTTACAGAAGTGATTTGCATATTTGTGTTCGCTTGAATTAACTTGAACTTTATAATGAATGGTAATTTATATCTGACAGTATTCTTAGTAGGACACCCCACAAAGGCTTTCAGTGGCAAGGTGTAGCATGCTCCACTGTATTTGATAAAGTAATGCATGTTGCTTTAGAAGTATCCAATACCTACAGTATTGTATAAATATATACTATATATATATA
>NW_010107144.1:0-4252 GCF_000699245.1 Pterocles gutturalis | reverse complement strand
AGACATTACTATGTTCGGCTGTTTTTTACTGACATTGGTATTTGGCACCTTGGACACTGTATTTCGGACCTGTCCTGTAACAAACTGCTCTTCAGCCACCTGTTCTGGTAAAATAGCTGTACAGCCTCTCTGTGGGGTCACCTGCTTCCCCCGACACACTGGGCTGCTGGGTGGGCAGACAGTGCTGGGACTGGGACTTCAGGCACCCTCAGGATACCCGCTTTCCCTGGGCCTGTCCAGAGAGACAGGTCTGCTCTTAACTCACACCTCTGCAGCTCCTGAGCAGCCCTCTGGGTGGCTGTGACAGACATTGAGGGTCTTCTTCCACACGAAGAACAATTTCACCCAAATATTAAATTATGGTCATGTGAAGAGAGGAATAGAAATGAAGTCATACACGTAGAATTTGATTCACGTTAATGCAGAACTTGAGTATTAGAGCTTCACA
This sequence comes from Pterocles gutturalis, assembly GCF_000699245.1. Classification (NCBI taxonomy): domain Eukaryota; kingdom Metazoa; phylum Chordata; class Aves; order Pterocliformes; family Pteroclidae; genus Pterocles; species Pterocles gutturalis. The sequence goes on along the minus strand of NW_010107144.1, from coordinate 3,804 downwards.
TGATAGTAACCCTCCTGTAGGATTTGGTGAAGTAGAAGTCTCAAGTGTATTTAGTCACGAGAAATACGGCTTAGGTAGTACTTGTCCTTAGCCCTGGAGATGTTGACTGAAGTGGTGATGTTACAGCGACTGCAGGATAGAGCCACGACCTGGAAGGCAGTTGCGCCCTTGGATCCATTAGTGGAGTCAATAAGAAGCTCGGCTGAGATCCACTATCCACATGTCCACTGCATGCTGGTTGTTTGCAAGTTGCACTGCATTGCTTACCGGTTAAAAATATTTTGGGCAATATTCTTTACAGGTTTTTACATTTCACTTAATATTTTGAATGCTATTAGTTGTTGCCCCAGTAGATTGCTGTTCCTGGTATAAACTGCAGCAAAGACTCTATGTCACTGTTGTCAGTCTCCAGTTCTAGAATTTCAAAAGGAGTTAACAGAGCGCAAGTTAATCAGTGACCTGTAGCTTCATTCCTGAGTGAATGCCCTATCCAATTTGTTAAGACATTACATAAAGTTTTTCTGCATTGTGGAAAGACAGCCTGCCTGTGTCTGTGTGTCTGAAGAGTTCTACAGGGATACAACTTTTTTAAAGAGTCATTGAAATACTGGAAAATTATTTTTCACAGGGTGAAAAGATTTCCCCAGTATGCATGTTGTTTTCCTGCAAGTCCTATTTTGTAGCAGGTATAAAACCCTGCTACACTTAGCAGCCCAGAAACTTTGGAAGCTCCAAAATCTTTTGAAGCCAGGAGCAACGATGTGATTCTAGTAGCCTATCATAAAACAGGTGAGTGTTGTTTTTTTGATAAGTACTCAAGTACACAGTGCTGCAATCCAGAAGTTTGTGTCATCATTTAACACAGCAATAATACCTGAGAAAAGCTTATGGTGACATCAGACATCACAGGATCATGAATTTAAGTTGTAAGGTATCTGGAGGTCAAACAATACAACCTCCTGCTCAAAGCAGGGGCAAGACCTAATGTTCAAAATTAGATTTGTTTGCTTAAGGCTTTGTCCAGAAGAGTTTTAAAACTTTGAGGGTGGAGATTCACCACCCCCTGGAAATGTATTACAGTGTTTTCCCACTATAGTGTTTTTGGTTTGGGTTATTCTTTTTTCTTTTTTTTTTTTTTCTTTTTCGGGGGGGGGGAGGGGCGGAGAGGGAGGGAGGGCTGTTCGGGTTTTTTTGTTTGTTTGGGGTTTTTTTACGTCTATGCAGTCAGATATCCCCTTGTTGAGATTTATAATATGCCCCTTTTGTCATTTCCTGTCCAGTTTTCAGAAGAGTGGGCTCTGTCTTCATTATAACATCTAGTAGTAGAAGACTGCGGTGAGATTTCCCCATACCTTATTTTTTTTTTCCTCCAGCCTGAGCAAACCAAGCTTTTCTATGCATTTCATTTGCTCCAGCTCCCAGTGATTTCTTTTTTACTTTTTCCAGATCCTGAAAATCACTTGTGCTTCAGTGCAAGAACTGCACACAGTATTCAAATGGTGAACACACCAGTGTTGGATAAAGCAGGATAACCACATCCCTTGATGTTCTGACCACTCTCTTGCTAATACAGGGAAGCATGTTATTACCCTACTTGCCGCAAGGGCAATACAGACAATAGATCCTGCTAATGAGGGCAGAACAACTGCTGTTTCCATAGACTTACTGCATGGCAGAATGCAGGTGATTCCCATGTACCTAAATGGAGGGCTAGACAGGAATACCACCAGGACTCGGATTATTTCTTCTCTTTTTAACTATGGGCTTTTTAGATTCCTTAATTTTTTCCCTATTCATCTTAGAGAAATAACTTAATAGGTCATTTGCAGGAAAAGAGGAATTGTTGATCCTTATCACATCCCCTTTGTGTGCAGTGTGAAGAGCCGTGCACAGGCAAAAATGGTTGAAAGGTGTGGAGGGTCCACCTACACATTCTAGAAGATGTCAGTTGAAAACTGAGACTTGGCTTGCCAAGCCCAGTCCCTCACACACCAGTTTTGCCAGGTTGCAGAGGCCAAGACAGCTAAGCCCTGTGCAAAGGTGGCGATAGGAGTTTGACGGTCTTGTGGTTTGGTTGATGACCGCTTCTGCTGCCAGTTGTGAAAGCCTAGCTGGGGGCTGGGAACAAGGCCAAACTGTGTTAATCATGAAGAGACCATAGACTGAAGCTGGTGAGGAAGAGGGAACAGAGTGTTCCCAAAGACAGCGCTGTGGAAGAAAAGCAGAAACAGCCAAAAGACAACTCAGTTGGCCCTGTGCTGGGAGCTCCACTGCTCTTGAATAATTTCCACAGGGAGTAGTCTGAGGTGACCAAAAAGTGCCGGAGCTGGAAAGAGCAATAGAGTCTGCTTCTGTTTCCACTGAGGGACGGGATGTGCTTCTGAAGCAAGCAAGGGAGTACTCCACAATGTCTGTCTGACAGGTCAGTCCCTGTTAGCTTTTGGCCTACCCTTGCTGATTATTGCCCAGTGTTGTGGTTCAACACTAGCCAGCAATAAGCCCCACACAGCTGCTCACTCATTGCCTGCCGGTCTGATGGGGGAGAGAAACAGAACAGTAGAAGTGCGAAAAGTCATTTAATAGGTAAAGCAAAAGCCGTGTGTGCAAGAAAAGCAAAACAAGGAATTCAGTCACTGCTTCCCATGGGCAGGCAGGTGTTCAGCCATCTCCAGGAAAGCTGGGCTCCATCATGAATAATGGTTATGTGGGAAGACAAACACCATCAGTCCTGACATCCCCCCTTCCTTCTTCTTCCCCCAGCTTTCTGCTGAGCATGACACCATATGGTACGGAATGTCCCTTCGGTCAATTGGGGTCAGCTGTCCCAGCTGTGTTCCCTCCTAACTTCTCGTGCCACCCCCCAGCCTGCTCTCTGGTGGGCTGGTGTGAGAAGCAGAAAAGGCCTTGACTCTGTACAAGCACTGCTCAGCAGTAGCTGAAACATCTTGTGTTGTCCACACTGTTTCCAGCACAGATCCAAAACACAGCCCCATACTAACTACTGTGAGGAAAATTAACTCTACTGCTTGACAGGCTAAGGTACAATGTAGAGACCACTGTGAAACAGTTTGACAGGATATCCTGTCAGCCAGGTTGACGTGAAAAAATGCAGTCCAGAATGGATGTGCTACTGGTGTCTTTATCCCTTCAGGAACCAACTGGCTTGAACAAATGGTGAGGGACTTGGAATCAGCAGATGCCAAATATACAGAGGAAGATATGAAAGAGAGAATTAATGCTGAAAAGAAGCTAGAGACATTTCCACTCCTAGAATTTGGAGATCCTGGGATATATGAGGTTTGCAGGGACTGAAAATATTGGCAATGTTCTTCCTACTGATAGTGATATCTGAAAGACAATGGCTGATCTCAGAGGCAACAGAGAGCCCCCAGCCTTAACAACTGCTATGGTCAGCACAAGTAGCCCCCTCTATTGCCCCCGGTGTTCCAACACAAGGGTCTCAGTGCACACAGAGTGCTGATGAGCCACGGGGGCTCCAGCCCTAGACCCTGTGGGTTTGATCAGTAACACCTTTCTCTTGGGTGTTGTGTCCTCAGGCCTGTCTCATGTGAAATGGTGCTCTGGGGGAGAGGCTGGCAAAAGCCTACATCACCAGGGCATCCCTGTGGGTTTTCCAAGGGATAAGATCCTTCTTCTCTAGTCTCACCTTTTCTCACTACCCACAATTCCTGATTATGCTACTTCTGTCCTGTCACATTTCTTCCTATTTGCTTTAAAGAGAATGAAGAAATTGCCTTCCAGAAGAATTATACTAACCCACTGTCTTGGTGTCAGGACCACCAC
>NW_010107143.1:0-13408 GCF_000699245.1 Pterocles gutturalis | reverse complement strand
AAATTTTTTGTTTATTTTGCATTTGTATCTGCTTCCTCGTTCTGTCTCGTGTTATACAAACTCAGGTCAGAAGTACGCTGTAAAAAATGAAAACTGTAGGAGTGCTGGACTCTACCACATTTTTTTGTGTTAAAGTAATTGTAGCAGGAAGCAGGATAAAGCTTGGCGTAAATCTTCTTGACCCGGTAAAATACTAGAGAAACAGTTTATTGCATCACCGTGGTCAAACAGGGGCTCCTTTTTAACTCTTCGTATGAAGGCAAGAGCAAGGCTTGGGGTGAAAGAGATGCCTGCAGAAATACCAGTATCAAACCTGGTGAGGAGCTGCTCTGACAGCCCAGGACCTGGGCTGGTCACAGCGGAGAGGCAGCGATGGCAGCAGCCCCAGGAGCCACAGCTTGGTAGGAGTGAGCTATCCATTAAAAGCTACTGAGCTGAATCAAGGTTCCGGTTTGTTTCCAGCAGCAGCTCTTAAGTTTGGAGAATTTTCATCAGGGACTCAACCAAAATGCTGGATGTGTTTTGTTTTTCTTCATAAATTCGGCAGCTGCATGCTTGTTTGACTTGGACCATTTGTATATGCCTGGATTCTCAGAAAAGAGGTTGGAGTTGCTAAATGAACATGCTCACTTTTCATATAAATTGTGAAACTGGAGTGATGTAAAAGCTGAGAAATTGGCATAAAACTCTCACAAAAAAAATGTTTTATAATGCAGAATCCTTAATCCATATATTTTAAATTAATCCTTAAATGAGATATACCCATTATGTTTTTTTTTAAGCAATACGACTGATTTCCTCCTTCTTTCTCGAGAGTAATACATTAATACTTTGCATCACTATTTTTGATACATACCGTTTATCTGCATGAGCCCTTCTGGTCCTTTTAAATGCCTCTTAACTGTACTTTGAAATGTTAGGGGGAAAGTATTAACTTGCTTTGGACGTAAATAAGAAATATTCCACATTAAAGTCCATGTTACTTTATTTTATTGACAGGTTATCAGGAGCTGAAATGACATAGAAAAATCTTCAGAGTGCTGACTGCAAAATGAGCTCTTTCTACTTGATGCTGAAAGAAGGTACTGTTTTTGATTGATTTGAGTACTGATAAAATCGCTCCTCTCAAGGTGGATTGGATGCTGTCATTGCCTCCAGTTTGACGTGAGGTAGAAGTGGGTGGGTAGGTAAGCTCTTTGACTATAATCAACCGGTGGTGGCCAGTTATTATGTAGAGCTATAGATATCCATCTTTTTTTTTCTCCCCCCGTCCTGTCCTTTTGTGAAAGTTGAGGCAGTACCTGTAAAAACCACTTTGTTCAGATTCAGATTTAGAGAGGTTAATACTTTGTTTCAAAGTTGAAGTGGAATTTAGCTTATGAAGATTTAACTGTTGCAGGCCTCTCGTGAATATTCTTCTTTGATTTCTGCGGCTTCATTTTGAAGTAGGTTCAACAGAATGTCTTGGATAATGGGTTTTCCTTAAAGGTATGACTACAGGCATGACTTTCCTGTAGTCCTACAACTTGCAGGATTCTTTGGAAAGGAGGCATTTAAGGACTAAAGTTTGTGGTCATCACTTCAGTGTGAGAATGCCACAGCTGATGACCAAATCCAGTTCTAGAGGATGCTTGTGCATCATTTTGTGTGTCTCAGTGTTCATGCATGCCCCTGTAAAATGATCAGCCACATTTTGTTTATGTATTGAACATGTTAGACAGGAAAGTTGGGACTTCAGGAAAGTAGTAGATCGGAAACAAGGTATAGTCTGTTATAAGTTTTATCTTGCTTCGCTGGCATTGGTTTAACCCTGGTAGGCAGCTTAACAGCTTACTCCTGTTGACAGAAGTAAGCACAACAAGGAACAAGGTGTGAACTGTGTGAGTTGTTGTGGTGGGTTGAATCTTGTCTTGGTGGTTGTACTTTGGAGCAAGTGGCCATTGCGTGAGTTTGGTTCTCCACACCCTCCCCTCCCCCATTTAAATTAAACTGTATTAAAGTTTTCCTTAAAAAGTTAATGCGGTTCTTTCTGATAGGTATGCCACTAAACTGGGGCACTTTACAGCTCTATGCTATTATGTTGTTTGCAGAGATGATAACGAGCGTCCTTTGAACCACAATTTCTGTGTTCATGTTTATGGCTCAAAGGCTAAGGATCTGTTGGTTACCCTTGCTGTAATGAGTCACCTAGACAGTGATCAATATTGAAAGCCATTTAACAGTGACCTACTGATACACAGTTGAGGGGCTTAGATGCTTTCTATGCTACTGTCCTGAGCATTTTTTAATTCTGTTGGCCTTTGCAAGGTTCTGTCATGTCCATGTATTTATAAACTATTTGTAAGTAAAATATTTTAAAAACTGGAGACAGAAAATTTGGAAAACAAAAATATAGTTATATGTTTTGCACAGCCTCCTGAAGGACAAGTTTGCTAGTTCTGCTGCATGCAGACTTAGGGACCCAGTATCTCTCTAAACCTGTTCTTATGGCATTTAAAGTTGGCAGTGTGTCTAAAGCAAGTAAAAAGGGCCAGTTCTGTGACGATAGACATCCTGCGTAGAATAAAATGTCAGTATCTTAAATTAGGTCCACATATTATCTATTTCTGTTTTCAATATGGTAATTTTAGAAATTTGAAGGAGCAGTAGTATTTTAACTATGGGAACATAAATATTAGGAAAGTAACTTTGAAATCAAACCTTTTCTTTTTTAGTAGCTTGAACGACAAACGTGAGTGGTTGGTGGTATGGGGTTTTGTTCGGTTGTTTCCCCAACTCCCCTGCCGCCTTATTTCTTAAAAGACTTCACATCCATTTTTCCTTTCAGCACAGCAGGCTTTGAGCTGAAACAGTTTTCCAAACTAGGTATGTAGGCAGTGTCATCAGTGAAATTGCTGTTCTGTCTACATAAGTGAGATTTTTGAGTTTCTGTGGTTGTATCACAGGGGCATTTAATATTGCTGAGACTGGGATAGGAGGCTCTACAAGGCTAAAGTTATTAGGAATGTGAACAAACATCTACTTTTTAAAAAAAGTTTGCTGTTTCACATCTGTGCATTTTGGGTAGTGTTTCTCTGTATATTCTGCTTGAGAAAAAGTGTAAAAACCTTGTGTGGTCACTTGAAACCGTACTGCCCAGATTAGAAATGCTCCATATACTGTGCAGTATTGCAACTACAAAAGCTAGAGGCTTCTTCCCTTCTTTCCAGAGTTTTTAAGCTTTACTGCTGCAATATGTGAAGGGGGTGTGTGTGTGAATTTTGAAAGAATAGAACTTTTAAAAAGTTGAGCTTTAGCATGTAATATTAGACATTCACCCTTGGTACTGGAGACCAGTAATGGGTGCAAAACATAAAGCTTAACCTGCTGTATTGCTTAGTTATTCTTATCTTGCCCTAAATTTAAGTGTTCTTTGTTTCCTTCAGTGGTTAAATCTGTTTTACACAGTGGCTACTTATGTCTGGTTTTGTTGCTTCTTTGACACCTGTGTAATGTTATCTTGTTTTTGACAGAAACTTAATTTTCAAGGTTTTTGCTAGAATTCTTGGTCAATCTTTGCTGCAGGTTTTGTTGTTGCTCTTTTTTTTTAAGTAATCTCTCTAGTGTAGGCAGAGGGATGCTCTTGCTTTTACATTTGGGATGTCTGTAGAAAATTTGGTTTTGTTTGTGTATGCTGCTGTCCAAATGATGTGCTTTGTAAAATTCTTTTTTCTCCTTCTCCACTCCCCTTCTCTACTCTTTACAGGTAAACTGAAACTCCAAAAATGATGATCAGCTCATTGGCAAGTTACAGGAAAACTACATATAAGGCAACTAAATAAAGGCTATGATATGAGTGCTTTGTCAGATGAACTGTCCAAAAGAAGTATGCAGTTGGAGTCTGTTATATTAAAGTGTTAAACTCTGCTCATGTGTCCCTCCCTACTACCCCAACTCTTCTGTGTACGAAATGTTTCAAAAGAAGGAGCTGTTGTGGCTTGTTTGTCACTAAAGTGAACTACACTGGATATAAAAGTAAGTCAAGGCCATGTGTGTTTTTCAGGGAATACCATCCCTTCTTCCAGTCATTTCTAGCTGGATAGAAGGCAAATATTAACTAGGACCTGTGCAGTGAATGTTTTGCAATGGACTGCTTACATGGGAAACCAGATTGCTTTAGAGTGAGAGGGAGCAGCATGCAAAACAGTCAGGAACTGAGGAAAGGCAAGGCAGCTAAATGCAGACCTTGACCTGCAAGGAGCTGTCAGAGGGAAAGGGGTTAAGTGCTTGCCAGCTGGCTGACAGTAGGAGGCTTGGGAAGGGCTCTGATGACATCCTGTCAAGAAAAACAGGCACATCTGAGAGGGGAGCAGGACTTGGTTAAGATTTAGAGGTTTCATGGAAGCCACTTGTGGGCCTTGAGGGCAGTGGGTGTCTGTTTAGTCATGTCTTTGTTGGAGAAAGCTGCAAAGAAAACCTGAGGTGTGAAGTGAAACTACAATTCTTGAACACTTTGTTTTGTGTCTGACCACAGCAATTCATATTAGCTGTGGTTTCCACACATTTGACTTTAGACGCCAATTTAAGTGCCAGATCACACTGGAGTTGCATTGCGCTTGTCCTCCTGCAAAGAACTGCAAGTTCATCTGCTCCTACAAGCAGTGCTGCCTCAACTGTACAGAAAAGTTCAAAGAATGAAACGTCGTACATCTCTGTGATTGTGTCTCTCATAAAAATGTAGAAAGAGGAGTAGCTTAGTCAAGCTTGATTTCTGAATTGTACAGTATAGCTTAAATCACTGTATGCTAGCATAACTTGTCTGTGCTAGGGGGCTGGGGATTCTTTTTGGCTTTACTGTGCCGGCAAAAGAAAATTGCACTTTATGCAAGAGCTATTCCAGTAGAATGTTGGAAAAATTCCAGTAGAAAGCTGAAAACTTTCTGAGCAGCCTTCTGTGGAGGCCAACAGTTGCTGTAGTTGAAATCTTCAAAAACTAAATGACCAAACCCATTTCTTCCCTCCCCAAGATAAGTAATGCTTCTTCTGATTTTTTTTAAAGAGTATCAGGGTGCAGAAGACAGTGCAGCTTGAACACTCTTAACCACACTAACGGAAAAAAATTCTTCTTTGCAGCAAAAGATGACATCTGCATTTTTGCTTATTGGTCTTCTTATTCTACTGATACCTCTGTTCAGTGCAGGTAAGTTAAATATGTTGTTGAAATTACCATTTTAAGAAAGAAAACCTGCAAAAACAAGTTGTGTGTATTTAGTAGAAAAGAGTTACTGAGAGCAAATAGTGGATTTGGGGTTTAGTTTTGCTTCAGCGTATTGAAGATATGCTGAATGCCTTTTCTTAGATTGGAGTTGCATTGGGGATAGAATGGACAAACTGACATACATATTTTAAAATCTATAAATCTATTTAAAATCACATAAATTTAGAGTACTGAGGCTTTGATTAGCCTCTCCTTGATTCCTATAAGGAAAGTCCAACAAGATTGGCTTCCTTGACTTAAAGTTAGCTGTTGAATTACTTCTTTAAGAGACATGCTGTAGCTCTAATCCTGAAAGAGGTAGGGCTTTGTTCCCTTTACAATTATTTAGTAACATTTGTGATGGTAGACCTAATTTTCCATTAAAGTTTAGGACTACATAAGTTAATGATGCTTCTCTTGCTGCTTTTGGCATAAGCAGTCTAATATTCATGTCTCTGCATTAGTTTAAGCTCCATAGGGACCTACTTGGAAATCTTTAAATTGGGTGATAGGAAGGTGGTGTGACTGGAAAGATTACTGAAGACTTTTTTTTTTTTTTTAATTTAAACACTTTAGCTTTGTTTTTTTTTAGCAGGATTTGTAAAATCAGTTCAGTCAGATGTTTTGCCGTTTCATAGGAATTCAGTATATGCAAAAGTTTGGAAGCTTTTAAAATCTGCTTTATAGCCAAATGGCCTGTTTTGTTTGTGCTAAATTGATATTCTCCAAGTAGTTTTCACTTGCATATTTGGATTCTTCATGTCTTCTTGCAGTATGTGTACTTCTTTCTCCGGTATTTTTTTGGCTGATGTTTAAAAGATTGTTTGCTAGGCTGCATGGTTGTGTCTTGTCAACTTGTTACACAGCCATAATTATAAAAATTCTGTTTATGCTCACCTTTTATGTGATGTTCAGATTAATGTTCATAATTTAAAGGGCCTCCTGGATTAAGATGACGGAAATTGCAAATGTAGTAAGGAAATAATGTATTAAAGTCAAGCCTTTGTAATCTAAACACTGTGCTTCTCCAAAGTTCCCTTGTATTATGACATTTTTGTTCACAGGCTTCTTTGATATGTTGAGATCTTGATCTCATTCCTTACTATCTTGTACTTCAGGTCAAAACACATCTTCCCCCCACACTTTTTTTTTTTTTCCCTAATTTGTTTTTGGCCCCACAGTCATAATGGCCAGAGTGCTGTGAGGAGCTCTTCTGCACTGCTACTGTTTGCACCATGCTTTTCATAGATAGTATCAACATTAAGAATCTGGTAGTTCTGCAAAAGTACTAACATGCTCATGTAGCAAGGACACGACAGGTGAGTTGTGAAGCTTGTGTTGCCTGGTGAATCCCATGTTTCTTCTTATACCTTGGTTTGTACTGAGGCTGTTGGACTTACATGTGCTTGTTGCTGACTACCTTAAGAGAGGGAAGTTGTGACTTAAGCTTTGTAAAATGTGTGGTTTAGATCCTCAACCAGAAGGTGCCAAACAAATGAAAAATGTTATCCTTGTGGTGTTTTAATGGTAAATCAGTACAGAAAGTTTATTTACTAATGCTTTGTAATTTGGAATGGATATTAATACTTCTAAAACATTAAAGTATACAGATTAAAATTATTGATATTTTTTCTTATTTTTTTAATAGAGGAATGCATTATTTGTGATTACTTTGTGCTTGTTGGAGAGCCTATAGCTGTTAGTTGCCCAATAATTACATCGCCAGTGCTTCATTCTGATTATAATCTGACGTGGTATAGAAATGGTAGTGCTACACCAGTAACTTCAGAGAGAAATGCCAGGATCCATCAGCGAGAGGGCTTGCTTTGGTTTATTCCTGCAGTGCTGGAAGATTCTGGACTTTATGAATGTGATGCAAGGTAAGGAAGGGAGGAGGGAAGCAACTGGGTTGCTAATGCTTTCAAATGTGACAATACATTCATGGAACTGGAGTGTACAGAATTTTTTGTTTTAGGTAGAGAGCTTAGATTGGTTAAAAGCACTGTTTTGAGGATGCTTTTTGTTTCTGTGTGCTGCCTTTTTTTTCCCTTTTCTTCCACATATGTAGCATTACAAAAGTGGTTCATAGAGAAGACTCTTCATCTTAAAGTACGTTAATATTAACAGTAGTCTGAGTGGATTATTTGTTTGTTTGTTTTCGATTAAGTGTAAGGTCACAGGGGAAAGTCTTAACTGCTTCATCTTTTCCTGTGTTCAAATTGCTGTTTGATACTGACAGTTCAGAAGAACATTTTGGTTTCTTCATTGCACAGGGTTAAATGGAAGAATGATCTAAGAGGACCAAACTCTGCGTGTTATGGAGTATAACCACACAGACTTTCTGGAGAGCTTAGCAACTTCTGGGGAGTAATTTTAGATATTTACAAATTAAGAGGCAGAAAACCATTCTTATGTTTTATTTTAAAACATTATCAAATGTTACTGGTCAAAAATTAGAATGCATGTGAGGAGCAAAGCAATGTTCTAGATGGCTTTAGAGCCATTGAAAGTAATGCGTCCGCAGTACTGCTCAAAAGATCTGAGTGCACAGAGAAGAAGAAAAAACGGAATAGATTTGTTTCACCTCTTCTGTACTTTGAATCTCTTGCCATATTTACAGCTTAGATTAGTGCACTGGACTTCACCACTTCAGGTGGTCAAAGCTTATTTATAATGGCTGAAATTCACTGTGAGCTGAACAGGAAATTAATTTTGGGAAGGCACATGGAAATTTTTCTTCTCCTCATGGTCTTGCCACAGCCCACTGAGAGCAGCAAACACACACTTTTTGGGTGACCCGAAATTTGTTGTAGTAGTGTGTAGTTGTGTGTGTTGATGTGCATACAGTACACCAGTTCTGCTGAAGAGGTTTGGGTTGTGAATGCAATAACAGTAATCAGCAAAAACTTCCAGCGTAGGCACAGGTCCTTGGACCTTCCTGCTCTAGAATCAATAATGAGTCTAAAATTGGAAGTCGGAAGAGATGTAATCCTTTCAAAGCTACCCAGTGAAATAATTTTAATCTAGGCTTTCCTGCTACATTTCTAGTTACTCCAGCTATGAAATGTGTTCCCGTGGGTACCTCACACCTCTGGCTTGCATAATGTCAGCAAGCCAAAAAACTTGCCAAAGTTCAGTTGTGATAACTGTAGGCTACATTTTGTGCATCAGTCACTTAAACCTTAATTACAGAGCTCGTTGAGGTGCAGTATATAGAAGTTGAAGCCAGCACTGTCAAAACATGCAGTTCTGGAAACTTCTCCCTTAGCATAGCATTGAGAAATGAAGAGTTGAGCAAAGAGTTAATAGAATAGTCCTTTGCTTGTGGGGTAGGCTTCTGGTCTCTAGTACTATCTCTTCTCTGCAGAGCTACTGTGCCACAGGTTCTTGTGAGCTCTTGTTGTGAAGTGGTTTCACATTGGTATTGCATCTTGATGTAGATGTTATTCAAAAGCTCTGTTGCTCTTCTGCTAGGAATTGCAGTCTGTTTTTCTTGATGTGTCCCTGCAAGGAACGCTGAGATGAACCTGTCTTCTTCTGTTCATGTGTCACTGAGGATGTTCCAATGTGGATATGTTTTGGGTTACCCTGCACTACTGTGGGTTGGCAAATGTAGTGCTAAAAATGGCAAGGTTGGATTGGTGCTACGGGCTGTGTAGAGCGTCAGCTCTGAGAAGTCCTGGCATCCCCTCTGGTGCTTCCAGAGCAAACCCACTTCTGCTCACAACACAAAAGCAGAGCTTATTCCCATCTCTCAGTCTGGAACAAGAGGTGAAGGAGCTGAGGGTAGTGTTTAAGAGCTAGGGGGGCTGTAGCAGGGGTGTTAGAGGCAAGTCTGGTGGAGGTGCTGAAGTCCCTCTCCATAAACTCCCTGACTTGCTGGAAACAAGGAACCTTATTGTTAATGACCTGACTTGTCTGCTGTTCTGATTCCAGGAGCCTTAACCACTCTAACAAAAAAACTATACATTTAACAGTTTTTAAGAATGATAATGGTTTGTGTTTTAATGGAAAAATGAAGTTTGAACAAAAAGTGATGAGCACAAAGACTGGAAAGATTATATGCCCTGATCTAGAACATTTTAAAGATGAAGACAACAATCAGCCTGAAGTACACTGGTATAAGGTATTGTGCATATGTATTTCAGATATGCAAGATATGAAATATTCTATTTAAAATGTGTTATGAAGTAACTTTGAAAAGCAGCTTTTGGAAGGGGAGGTTTATTGTCTCTAGAGTTGGAGTAAGGCATCTATCTTGTTACACTATTTGGGAGGTATGGGAGGCATATTTTGAAAAAACATTTGTCCATTTTTGGATTGCAAGTTTTGTCAGAGTCAAAAACATGTGTTTTGGTTTGTTGATTTGTTAAAATCTAGTTTATCCTTTGATTATTTATTTTGCAGATAATAAGTTTAAAAACTTGTATGTTTCTTTAAATACAAGACTCTGCATAATTATTTCAGTTCTCACAATGTTAGGCCTGTTCTATCTGGTAATCATGGTGTGGTATTCTTATGCCTCTTGCTCTGATTCTGTGAAAATATTCGGTAGACAATGCAAGCTTAGAAATGTGTATTTTGTTCATGTTAAGGTAAAACTCTAAAGTAGTTCAACTCTTAATTCTGATACTGGTGTTAAAGTAGCTACATGGGCCTGTACATGTAAAATAACCTTGGTGCTGCACCTATACATCTTCTTTTGAGGTGAAGTGGTTCTAAACTGCTTATGGGTGAGGGAAGAGAAGGAAGTTTTTCACTGTTTTTCACAGCACGAGGCACTGCTACAGCTGCTCTCACTCATCTCAATGAAGCAGTAATGCAGGCATGTATTCTCATAAACTCTGCTACATGCATAATGACTTTTTTTTACATCTGAGATGGATAACTGTCAAGCTATTAAATGAAGGCAGTAAACTAAACCACAGCATTTGAAAACTTCAAGGATTGTCTGCAGTGATTTTTAAAAAGTGCAGATGCAGCAAGACATCATCAGGCTTCATGTTAGAGCGTAGTAATGTTTGGATAAGAACCCATATTGTGGCTTTCAAAAAAAATCAGAATTTGGCAAGTATTTTATTAATCAGTAGAGTTCAGTAACTCATTTAATTATCAGATTGTTAGTTCCCTTAAATCACAGGTACTTTTGATATATTTAGGAGTGTAAGCCTGGATTTCTTGAAGACGAGCGACTTCTTTTGTCAGAGGGTGAAAATTCTGTCTTGATTCGCAACGTAACTGTACAAGACAGAGGAAACTACACGTGCCGTATGGTATACACATATATGGGAAAACAATATAATGTTTCGCGAACCATGAGTCTAGAGGTTAAAGGTGAGTGCACTGAGGTTATTCTCTTCTCTTTTTGGTTCTGCTGTAGATATTTGTATGCAGGCATAAGCTGTTTGGCATGTTACTTTTCAGCTCTGTGAAATTAGAGTTGGAAATATTTAATTAGTTTTTTCCTGAGTGTAAAATCAAAATACAGTAATGCATGTTGCTACCTTTGAACATAGCTTCCGAGGAAGAATTGTCATGAGGAAATGAGAAATGCAGGGTTAGGAATGGGAATTAGGAAGAAGCAGTGGTTACTGGGGCGGATGGGTTTGTTTTTGCTAAAACAAGTAATGCACCGTAAAATTAAGTAAACTTAAAAAAACCCCAAAAAAACACCAAAGGGGAATTTTTTCTGAGACCATCACAGCAAAACACCTGCTTGTGGCCCTGCTGGTGAACTTGCTTACAAAGTTCACTAGAATCTCACTTGATGGGAAAGGAGATGTGACAAGCTGTATGAATACTATAAAGTTAATAAATCTTCCTCAGGAAAGGACTGGCTTACTGTTGGCACTTGTTGTGCTTTTCTGCATAGAACAGGATGCAAAACCAGCTGTCTCACTCTCCCAATACTGCCATTTAGTGCTGTGATCGTTGTGATTGCATCAACGTTGCTGATGACCTGACCAGTACCGTGATAGTAATCCTATCAGAAAAGCTGGCTGAGGTAGAGTGTCCATCTTTTTGGATTAAATCAAAATTCTGACTTTAGATGGGTGGTACAAGAACAGTGGATTGTTAGCAGTGAGTCTATATATCATGCAGAATGATACAGTTCCAGCCCAGTATAACTGTGTGTTTGTTTACTGTTTCACTTAAATAGATATTTATGATCTAGGAGGTCAGTGAGACAGACAATCTCTCTTTCTCTTCCTTATCCATCACTCTGACAAAGTTCATTGCATTTTTTTTGGTTTTCATTTTGTTTTCTGGTTTGGTAGTCCTTTTATGTCAACCACCAGTAAATTTGAGATTTTAAAGTATGTTTAAGGCAAGCTAAAGCCTTCTGTTAATTTGGAATCTAAAAGAGAATAATTTGGATAGAGTTCAGCAAATCTCATGAGATCTTTTATGTTGTAAATATGAAACTGGTAGTGAGTATGGTGCTACAATAGTACCAAACAGTAGAACAAAATCATTGTAAAACTATCAGTTGAACTAGATTGTAGAACTCTTCTTGCCTGAAGATTTTATTTTTCTCTTTGTTTCTGTTAGAAGCACCACGGCAGATGAAACCAGAGTTTATTTATCCAAAGAACAATACAATTGAAGTAGAACTTGGTAAGTAGCAACTATTTAAGAAGTCATTGACATTCAGTAAAACAAATAAGCTCCTGGTCTTTGTGAAATAACATGTTAACAGTTCCACTGACTTCAGCAAGACTGGGAGACAGGTAACACAGATTGAGGGTGTCTGGAAGACAGATAATAGAACGTGATTCCCACAAGTAATACTGTGCCTAAGATTGGAGTCTCTTGACCAGCAGTGTCATGTGGGATGTATGTATGTATGTATGTATGTATGTATTTATTTATTATAGCCATCCATCCTTTGTACCACTTCTCAGTGTCTATGTCTTGACATATCCTCGGTATCTGTGGAAATATGGTTACATATATGTAACAGGGTAGTTACAAGTTGACCAATTCAGTAGTTTGTCCTCCTCCTATATGTTTTCTGTCTCCCTTCTCTTTACACAACTTGGGTTTTATTCCTCATTTCAGGGTACTAAAAGGTTTCAGATACTAATCTTTTGTGAAACAGTGAGCTGCTAGTTGATGGATATCCAAGGTATTGTTTATCTTAGAAATTTCTTAAATAAGAGATTCTGGATATAAGGAATAACTTCTTCCTGGAGAGGACAGCCAGGCAGTGCAGCAGGCTGCCCTGAGAAGTTGTGCAGTCTTTGTCCTTGGAGGTTTCAGAACCTGACTGGATAAAGCTCTGAGCAGCCTGGCCTGATCTCACAGCTGGCTCTGCTTTGAGCAGGAAATTGGACTAGAGACCTCCTAAAGTGCCTTCCAACCTCAGTTATTCTGTGATTCTGTGGGCCAAGTATATGGGATGCAAGTAATTTCTTAAGTAAACTTACACATGTTTAGATTGTGCCATATATCGGACAGAGTTATGTTCTACTGATCTAGACCCAAAGCACTTCTTCTTTGGCACCAGGAAGAACTGTTTCAAACAAAGTATTTGATTAAAAAGGACATTAACTGACTTTGAGGAAGTATGATTGGCTATTTACTAGAATTTCCTAGTACAGGATCTAAGCTGTTTTGTAATCTTTTGAGGAAGGTTTATTACTGATTAGGTCATTTGAGAAGCTCTGAGGAAAGGTTGCATTGGGGGTCTGGCACCAGATGGGAGCTGAGGCCAGAGCATAGTGCATTATTCTTATGTATGTCCCATTGATGGTAGTCCTGCATAACACGGCTACTTTTGCTGCTGCTTTTTCCGACATTGAGCTTGTAGATACTGTGTATATCAGATGTTCTTTTCTCAATATTGAGGCTTCATGCTTCTTTTCACATTATGTGAAACATTTTGTCTGTCCCAAATTCTAACTTTAAGGATACAGTATTAAACTACAGTGAAAAGCACTGAAATACTGATGGCTTTTGGGATTTTGTTTGTTTGTTTGAGGTGTTTTTTTGTTGCAGCTGTTTTGGAGTTTTGGGTGTTTTTTTCTTTTTGACCTCAACAACTTTTGAAAGATATCCCACTCTGAAGCTGCCAGGTTCTGGTGAGGATCAGTAGATTTTGACCAGAATAATGAATGAGCTTTAATGGAAATCATGTTCCTCCAAAGTCGTAGAATCATAGAATCATAG
>NW_010107142.1:5350-18955 GCF_000699245.1 Pterocles gutturalis | reverse complement strand
GCTTCAAGCTGTTTTATGTGTTTGTGGACAATCTGCTCATTTTTTGATGAATTGCATCCTCGGTGTCCGTATACATTGACACCATGTTGCAATGTTTGCATTGCAAACGCTCCAGGGAACGTGTGTTTGCTTTTTTAGAAAATGGATTTGCTTACTAAAATAAATTAGGGAAATACAATTAATTTCAGTCTTTTTTTTTTTTTTTTTCAAAAAGCAACGTTTTGGACAAATTTGACCCTGTAATGTCTCGTTGAGATGATTCATTTTGCAGTATTCCCAGACAAAAAGAGCCTGTGTGTAGCAATACTGCTCGGAGCTATAAACCAGTGGATTGTCATAAATTAAGCAAACCGTGTTGCATGGGATACCTCCGAGGACCACCTAAGCGCTGCAGGAAGTGGTAGGAATGATTCAGGAGGTGGCAGCCTGCCATCTGAGTCAGTGTGGAACGAATGCCCCCGCATGCTGCTGAAGATGCTGGTTTTTGGAGTTGGACGTTAGCTTTGGGCCTTGACCAGTTCTCATCACTATTGGTCTTGGGATACATATGAAAAAAAAGAGCAGGTTAATTTGTCTTCATTTTTATGTCCCTGCTTCCAGAGGACTGTGTTTCCAGAGGACTTTGCTTTCATTTCCAGCGTGGAAACTTCATTTCCAGCACAGGGTCTTAATTCAAACAAAGTTCAACCATAAATGTACAAGTGCATTCTCCTTACCTACCTCTTAATTAGACAGGACACTCAGACATTTTTCTCCTGGCTCTGTGCCTCTCAGGGAGGTGGTCCCCAGGGCCATAAGCTGGGTTATTTCTTCATCGAGGTGGTCACAGCAGGACGTTGAGTGACATGTAACAGGGCAGGGTCCAGTGCTGAACCCTCTGAACTGTCAGAAGAAGTTAGAAGAAATTATTTCAATGGGAAAGCCAAGGTGGGGTAGCCAGCCTGCTGAATGCTCCCCTCCTCCTCACCCCTGTCAGACCATGTAGTCAAAAAAATCCCAGAAGAGGACTTCAGCCAATGCAGGGAAAGAAATTCTGTGGAACTCCATGGGACAGTGCATGTATGTGAAGTTGTTCACGTGTGCATTCATATCTTCGCAGGACTGAGGCACTAATTTGTTAAGCATATTTGGAAGTCCTTGGGGAATAGTCGCTCTGTGCCAGCCATTGTGGTTCGTTAAAAAAACACATTCACATTTGATTCAATTTATTACTCTAGCTGACCAGAAACACCAGGGAGTTTGTAGATATAGCACAAATATGTTCTTTCACACCCTGCAAGATAGAAATAAGAAAAGTTTTATGTTAAATAGATACATATTTGGGTAGCTTTTTCAAAACTGCTTTCCTTTGACCTGCTCCTGCTCCTGTTTAGGTCCATTTTCCCCACTAATTTCAGCAGAAGTTTTTCAGCAGAAGTTATTCAGCAATGGTCCCCCGAGCATGTTTGAAAATCCCCCCCTTTAAGCTTTTCCTGCAGATTACTGTTCAGATCTTGGACAGTTAGCCAAACCTGTGGGGCCCATACTCACCCAGACACCCAGTAAATACTGCTCTGAGAGAGCTGGGGAAGGATCCTGACACCCCAGACTGGCTCCGGTCTTTTCTGTCGGCACACTTGCAGCTTGTTGTGTGAATCCACCTTTGGGGTGAGTTCTCCCAAATGATCTCCACTCTTCAGAAGATCCACTCGTGTCTCTTCTGCCAATGCCAAAGACAGGAAGGCAGCTGTTAGTTGGCTGACAGTAGCTCTTCATTCCTGGAGATGTGGATGGGGAACTTTCCCCTTACCCTGAGACCTTTTCCTGCCCATCTGCTGTGACCCGGGACAGTAACAGAGCAATGGCCAGGGCCAGAGTCAGGACCTCACTTCTGGAGACTCGAAAGCAGGGTGTCCTTGGCCAGCCCAGCCACAGCTCCCCAGGGTGTATGAACCGGCCAGCACAGCATGAGCACCTCCTGCAGCAGCAGAGACATGTCATCACCCAGTCCAAGAAAGTTGTGAATGATGTCTGAGAACTGTACAGGAAACTCAGCAGGCGTTAGTCTGCCTGCGATTCAGCTGCTCTGCTACCTCCACCGCAGCCTGCGACCTGCCTCCCAGCACTGCTCAGCTCTACGACCCTGAGTACCCTGCAGCATTGCCATTGCTGGATGGGAGCTTCTTTCTCCCAGGGCTACTCACGGCCTTGCATTTTCTCGTGCGCTAGTTCCAGGTGTGCAAGGGTTTCCTGCTCGAACAGATCCCTGTTCTTACAGCGAGAGGGAGAAACGGGGTGGAGGAGGTACCCGAGCAGCAGGGAAGTTGGAGGAAACCAGACGTGACAAGTGCTGAAGCAGAACTGTTCAGCTTTGTGGTGGCTCCTCGCCAGATGAGATCACAGCTCCTACGGAATCTTCTATTTCCTTCATATTTTACTTTCTCACTTCCTTAAGAAGCAGGAATTACTAATCTTCAAGCATTTGCTTTGAATACTGTCTACATCTCAAACAGTGCAAACGGTGGCAGAGGGGGTGGCTGACAAATGCCAGCGTTTGTGACCTGTAATGGAATCCCTCTAAGCCTGTTTGGAAAACTAACTGGGGATGGAGCCTGGATTAGAAGAGACTTTTCCAGCTCTCATCCTCGTGAATTATGCTAAGATTATTAACAGGGAGGTGGGAGGGGGAATGACTTGGCATCCCTCCTTTTTTGTGCTCAATATTCAGTGTTGTAGATTATCTGTGGGGTCTGGAGGTGGATGAGCACCTGCCTTCTGAAAAATGGGTCCCTTTCGAATGTCTGAAGTTAAGCATCTCAATCCTTTGCAAGAGCACAGGCTCTCAGGCTGGTGCAGAGTTTGGAGATGTGCTTTATGCCCGACTGATACCAACCTTGCAGTAGTAGGCTGGTAGGCTGTAGCAAAGAAGGAAATGCTATTGCTTTGCATTTGGGGGAGGGAGGGTGTGTATGAAGACAGGCAGGCAGCAAACATGCAGCTTTCTATGCCCTGGGGAGACAGTGGGGGGAGAGAAAGAGTAAACACTCTGCCCGTAAACATGTACGTGCTGCATGCAGGCTCTGCCTGTGGGAATTACAGGAGACAATGCAACAGATAGTGAACAATGAGCGTCTGTAATGTACAGCAACAAAGCCAGAGCAACCCAGTGCGCCACCGAACAGACTGTGAAAACAGCAGCCTCAGGAGGTAGAAATCCTGCCAAGCCTGCCTAGAGGACAATCAACAAGCCCTCCTCAGCTGGAAGATGGCTCAACGCAATGGAAAAGGGAGTGAAAGAGTGGGACGGAGGAGGGAAAGGGAGGCATCCCCAAGGGGCCCTTTGCAGGAAAAAAAAAAATAGTAATCTTCCTTTTAGTTGGTCTTTTCTTGTGAACTGAGATCTCAGCACAGTCAGCACATCACTGGAAAGCAGGGGCTTGCTGGGATGTCTCCTGTCACTGCTCCTTTGTCTTTCCTCTTCAGCACAGGGTGCTGGATGTGCAGTGGCCTGCCTTAAAGCAAGGGATGTATGTTAACTCTGGAGCACTTGGATGCAAAAGCTACTCTACAAACTCCATTTGGAACAAACAAACTGGTTGCCCAGTTATCTCTGTGGTACGTGTAGGACAGACGTGGCTGCCCCTTGATGGGGGCACATGGCAGAAGCAGCCCCTTAAAATCCCAGTAACTCCACTGGCTGACACAACTGTCTGCAGTGAAAAGGACACATCATAACGCTCCTTTCGCTTACTGCACGGTATGGAGGGGACGAAGCACATGGTCACAGTGTGTGTGAGAAGCCATTGCGGGTGGGGAAACAGAAAAATTAGTCCCTTGCCTTTTTGATAGGGGGGCATGGATGGAAAATGGTAGCAACCAGGATAATACAGGAACAGCAGCTGTGGAGTAGCTTCCAGGGGAGCAGGCTGAGCAGAGAGCTCCCTGTGCCACAGGAGATCATCGCTGCGCTGTGTGTGGCTCAAGGAACAGCAGCAAGAGCTGGAGGCAGAGGCCCAGCTGTGCTGGTCTGTGCCTCCAGGAAAAGCTCCCTCCTTTGCAGGTCAGGGCTGGGAAAAGCGGCTCCACAGCTCCCGCAGCGTGAGGGAGCAGCACCCTCTGCTGCTGCCACGCTTGCCTGTGGAGCACTTCTTTAGTTACAAACACCTTCGTACTGCCAGAGAGCAGCTCAGGAAAAGCATCTCCAGCAATGTCCCTCTGCAAGTCAAAACACTGCAGCGTGTGGGTGGTTTGTTTGTCACACCGTTTGCTCACGTCAAAATACTGCTGCTGGGAAAGGAGATGCCAGGCAGCATCTGCCTGCAGCAGGTAACCGCAGTAAGAACCAGCCCTGGCTTTGGGCTGAACAGATTTTGACCACTGATGTTCCTGGCAAGCACTTTGTTTGATGTTGTTTGGTGAACATGACTTGATACAACAGGGATGCTGTAGGATAAAGCTCTGCATTCCTCCAGCAGCCTTCCTCCGCCCTCTTACAAACATTTCATATCCCCACGAGGCAGCTAATTTACTGTCGCTGCATAGCAAGAGGAAAGGGAAACTGAGGCAAGCAACACGACTTACCTACAGTGAGTCCGTGGCGGAGTCCTGCCCCTTTGGCTCTGGTGCTAACCACAGACCAGCGGTTCCCCTGAGGCTGGGAACACAAGGAAGGAGTCCCAGCTCCTCCCACCCCTGAGCAATCCTCCCGTGGGGCACACACGCTGTACCACTGCCACGCTGGCTCCCCAGAGAGCTCTGGGATGATGCCGGATCCGTGCAGTCAGGTAAATCCTAGTTGCCCATGTTTTTTTTGTTCCTTTTTGCTGAGGACTTGTTGCTTTTCCCAAATTAAGCTGCTTAACATCAGTCAGGTCTATCCCACAAGCACATTCCCAAATGAGATACGCACACCTCAGATGGACACGGAGTACTTGGTCTCTTCCTCCTATTTCCTCTCTCTCCCTGAATGCAGGCTGCCTATCTCCCTAGCATCTGACCCCGGGTTTCCCTTCTTCCCATGGGGAAACAAGCTAACCTTGGTACCGGCTGGAGCGCCGGGCCTCCCCAGCTCAGCCAAACACATCTACGTGAGCCCCCATCCTGCCCCCCCATCTCATGACCTTCCTCTCTGCAAGCAGCCGGGGGAAGCCTCCCCAAATCTGCAAACAGAGTGCTGTGCCAGCCCATAAAATACACCCACGTAAGAAAAGCAAAGCACAAAAAAAAAAAAAAGCCTGAATCCTGTTAAAATTAGGCTGGGATCTACAGAAAAAAAACCACCTAACAGTTTGTGTCTGTGCCCAGCTCTCATTTCAGCAGCAGCCACACCGCTCAGAGCGAAACATCGCTCGCACAAGATCCAGATTGTTTTGTGGATAAGGAGATGCCTACAGAAAAGGGAGCCCTGTTTAAGGAAAAAATGAGGCGATGTCTGGTCAGAGCGCCACCAGGACACAGCTTCAGCGGGAAATTCCTCTCCGTAGAGCAATCCGTCAAAGGAGAGCCAACGCGTCCCGCCGCAGGGAGCAGCTGGAGGGCACGGGGCTGGCAGGCTGCAGGGGTGCTTGCAGCAGGACCCGGTGCTGCATTGCTACAGGACATCAGCCAGCGCTCTGCAGGGGGAGCAGCTGGAATGAACTGGATCGATTCACATTACCCACAGACCTTTCACAAAGCAGCTTATTTCAGCATTGCTCTGGCTCCTGAAATGTCCTGTTTCGCTCTCTCTCCCCTCCATCTCCTTTCTTGTCCCTTTTTAGGCAACAGACACATTTTCTCCTTGGGGAAAGGAAGGCAATCACCAAATCCCTGCTAAGGCAGGCAATGAAGTTGGAGGCACAAATCCTACTGAGGATGCCCTTAGCTGTGGTCAAAGAAGTCAAGCACAGCACCAAAAATTTTATTTTGAAAAGCATTAAGCCACTGAGAGTTTTGCTGCTTTTCCCACCACTGCTGCTGCTCCCTGTGTCTGGGGAGCATTCACTAATCCTGTAACTGTTCAGAGTATCTCTCTTCGGTGATGTGCAATGGGCTCTAAACTAGAACAAACCTCTGTCTAAACTAGAATTGAAACACTTCTGACCTGGATGGGAAAATACTGTCCCAGCCCTGCGACAAGACTGTCAAATGTCCTCATCTTCAAATTCATGGGTTGCTTAGAGAATTCAGCATCACCATCAGAAAGTATGGTACACACACCATAGCAGTGTACCTGGACACGCAGGGGAGCACTGGAGAGGATTTGGACTCTGAAAGGAAAAGGCCCCCATCAGCTGGCACTACAGCAACGCTCTGCTGCATCGGCAGCTCAGGGAATCTGCTGAAGACCCCCGAGAGTCTATGAGTGATGGGGACCTTCCAACTGCATTCAGGGGAACAGGCATTTGTGAAGCAGCAAGATTGCAGCAACCCCAGCGGTGTGACAACGCCAGGGGTGCAACAACCCCGGCAGTGTGGCAAGAAAACATGGGATTTAAATCCTCCTCTCCTTGTCTTGCCAGGAAAAAGAAGCTTTCCCCTGGGGTCCCAGGATGAAATCGCTGTCCTCCTCCTCCTCTTTCCAGGGCACACTGCACCTTTTCTTTCCACATAACGGAGGTGCCAGGTGAGACTTTCCTTTCACCGAGGAGCAGGTGGCTGGTCCTAGACAGGAACACTTGGGGATCAGCTAAACCTGAGCCCAGCCCTCGGCACTGGGACCCTGCACAGTGCCTTCCTAGCCAGGGTCATGGCACAGCTTGTTCTTGAAGTTCAGCTGCAAAATCTCAGCTCACAGCTCTTGAAGAGATTATAGTTAAAATCGCAGCTCTGTTCTAAAGTCTATGTTATTGAGCAGCTCTGTACTATGGTGATAGTATCTATGGAAATGCAACTCAGGGAGTAAATGTGGATCAGTGGAGACTTTCCCAAGGCCTGGGGATTTCAGGACCCTGCACAGCATTGGGTGATTCCATCTTCTCACCTTAAAAGGGCTTGGGCTGTTCCTCTGATTTGAAAAGTCTTGGCCTTGTTTGGATGATACACAAAAAAAGAGTCAGAGTGAACACTTAAGCCTGCTAGTTTCACACAACAGAAAATTCAACATCGTCCTCTTTGTAAAACCAGAACGTTAAAACTTCTCTCACCACAAGGACAGGAAAAAAAATCGAGAATGATCACCAATGTTTGGAAGAAATTAAGACACTCTTGTTAGAAACTATTTATTTTTTATAAATATAATTCTCTATTAATTACACAACATGAAAGAAATCACACAACTGTACTCATGGCAAAATAAGATTTTACAACTTGGTTTATAAAAGTTGAAGTGAAAAATTAGTTACTTCCTAATAATTACTTCCTACTACTTAGTTTTCTGTAAAACATATAAATAATCATACCATTGCATTCTAGGAATGCACTTGCCATTTAAAAAAACCCCAAAATTGATATCAGTAATCACTTATGGGAGAAACAGACTGTGAGAAGTTACTCCATGGAGTTGCTTTTGCAGAGAAAGGTTAATACAAGCTCTCAAGCAGGTGCACATTTCCTATTAATAGCTTTCACAAAATAAAAATAGCACTGCTTCCTTGGCCTGTAGCCCAGTGGATTTCTACCATTCTTCATCTGATTTGTTGCTCATGTAACCCTTCTTCCCATCTGCAGTCTCTCTCTTGCCAGTCACTAATTTTATATATCTAAAAATATTTGGTTTTTGTTTGGCAACTGCTAACTATTAAAGAGTTTAACAGGAATGTCTGTGAAAAAACAAAACAAAACAAAACAAAACCAAAAACAGTTCTAAAAAAACCTCCAAACAACCCAGACAGCTACGTTCACCAAGGAAAACATATGTAAGCTTTTACTGGCTAAATTTTGGGGTGGGCCATTAGAGACTTCACAAATGAACCCTATTTTCAGCTGGAAGAACAGCTGCTCTGTGGGAAAACAAAAATACATGCTTATTTCAAAGTGCAAATAAACTCTCTAAAATCAGTGTTTATTTCAAAAGGTGCCAGCCAAATATTAAGAACAAAGTGTGCAGAAATAAGAAAACACCGATGCCACAGTCATCTGTAAAGCAGCAATAAATTCTGTCATTCACAACCATATATTTATTTTCACTTAGGTCAACTTTGCATTAAAACTTGTTTCCTCACACCAAGTACAAAAGGACTGGAATGAAGTTAACATGGCTATTTTGTTTAAAAACAAAAAATGATGTTTGAACTTAGGGACATACCAGACGTAAACCACTGTCCTCTGCACAGCTGTTCAGCCACTGTGGTGTATTTTGGAGCCAGTGTTTGCTAGCACTCATCTATGAACAGAGTCATTCCAGTTAAGTCCTGGGCACACGCTTTTATTCCAGACTCCACTGCCAGCACGTCCGCGTGACAAGCAATCCTGCAGCAAGGACCCCGCAGTGCTCACCTTCCTCCTGCTTTTCTCTGCTCCTCTCTTCCCCTGGGATTTATTTCCCCCTTTTGGGGTTTGTGCTGGTAGTGACGCCTGTAACCCTGAGAGTTAACCCTGCTGTAACAGACAGGACCAAACTTATTCACCAGCATCCACACAAGATGGATAACCAGCCGCTGTGGTTGTCAAACCAGCCCAGTTAAGGCACTTGGGTTTCTTCTGCGCTTGAGCTTTTGAGAAAACTACAGGTCAAACCAGCCCAGTTAAGGCACTTGGGTCTCTTCTGCGTTTGAGCTTTTGAGAAAACTACATCACCACAGCTCTCCTCCTTTCCCACGCAAAAGCCAAGTGATGGGTGCACAGCTCTCCTCCTTTCCCACGCAAAAGCAAAGTGATGGGCATCAGTGCAACTCAGCTCAGCTCCGTCAAATACCGTGTGGATAATGCAGCTTTTCTGCATTTCTATAACCGCTCAACGTCCTCCTGTCATCACTGAGATGCGATTTGCTAGTTCTGCGTGCCCAAGAGACATGTACAGAGAAAACTCCCTCCTCTTGTAAGTCAGCGTCCTTGAGTTCAAACCCCATCACCACCGCCTGCAAACACTGGAACTGCCTAATGCGTGCTGCAATGATAGATACACTGAGAGTTTACAAACCTGCCTCCCGCAGAAAATTTATAAACCGCTGAATGACACCGTAAGCTTCAATTCTGAGGACGGAGAAAAGTGCAGTTCAGAGAATGAGACAAAGACAGTTAAAGAAAACCTTTCTTTGCTCGCTAAACCCAGACAAGCCCTCTGCACACCAAGCTTTTCCCTCAATAATTATTGCACTGCAGGCAAAAAACAGCTCCGTGAGCTGCCACGTTCCTCACCCTGTCCCCATTTTTCCAACCGCCTGAAAAGCCCCGTGCCTTCCTTCTCCATCCCCCAGCATCAGCCATCCACCGAATGAAAGCACCGAATTCCTGCTCATAACCTCAGCCTCCGCTGCTGGGTGATTTGTGAAGACTCACGACTGCGGTGAGCTCACAGATGGGTGTCAGCTTTTAGGAGCCACATGCCACCAAATCCAAAGGGTGTCTCTGCTTCCCGGGGAGCACAGCCACAGCCGGTGCTGACACCAGGATGGGCTCCTCACAAGCCTACAGACCCCTGTGCACAGAAACATCATTTTTCTGAGACAACGCCTCTGTCCCAGCCAGACCGAGGAGGGTAGAGGAAGAATATGTTGTCTCCTAGCCTGAGAATTTAAAAAAAAAAACAAGAAAAATCTGGCAGGTACTTAATTTAACAAGTCTCCCGTAGTGCCTGCGAGGTAGTTAAATGCTCATAATCACAAAGGCCTGACAGGGAAAACTGAGGCACTTCAAGGTGAGGTAATTTGTCCAAAGTCACAGTCAGAAGCCCTAGCAGAGCCAGAAACGCTGCACTGGGCTCTTGGCTCCTACATAGCTCCGAACACTGAGCCCAGCTCCTTTCCAGGCTCAAATATCAGAGGTGCTCACACCACGGATTTCCCAGAAGGTTAGAGGAGTCCGTCAGAGATGAAGCTGCTGCTGGCAACCGAAAAACATGGACACTGTGTAGGAAAATCCAGAGCCATGCAGACAAGGGAGGAGGCACGCTGTGAAGACATCACCCAAGCAGAGCTTCATAATCCACGTACCACGCCAGCTGGCCAGAGCTGGGGCTGACCCCCGAGACCGGCCATTTCCGCGGCTCGTGGCCCACTCTGCTGAGCAGGGTGGTGATGTCGTGCTTGCCCTTCCCCAGAACCAGGACGAACACCTGGCTGGCCCTGTTGATGAGGGGTAGGCTAAGGCTCATCCTCTGGTGAGGTTTGATGGGGCTTTCGGTCAGCACCACAGCCTGAGCCCCTTCCAAGCCGTTTTCAGACTGGGGGAAGAGCGAGGCAGTGTGCCCATCAGTGCCCACCCCCAGCAGCACCAGGTCAAAGCTGGCGTTGGCCACCAGCGCCATGATCTCCTTGGCATACAGCTCCGTGCCTCTGTCCTCTTCCACACAGAGCCGCTGGTTCAGGTGCACGGGCATGGGGTGGACATTGAAGTAGGGCACCCTGACGCTCTGGAGGAGGTGGTTGTGCAAGCTGAAGAAGTTGGACTCAGTGTCGGTGAGAGGAACGCAGCGTTCATCCACCATCCAGATGTGGGTGTGCCTCCACGGGAAGGCGTAATGGTGTCTGGCCAGCCGCTGGAAGAGGACCACTGGGCTTGAGCCACCTGAGAGGGCCAGGTGGAACTGCCCAGAGCGTGCCACAGTCCTGATTGCTGTCTTCTCGATGTCAGAAGCCAGCTGGGAAATCAGGTCCTCGGACCATGCTGAGACCAGAGGACTTTGCCGAAATTTGGACTGGATCGTCCTGTAATCACTTGGCATCAGCGCAGTTCCACCGGCTCTGCCAGCGTGAATGCCACTTCCCCACTCACCATCTCAAAGTCCAAGAGGTGCTGGTTCTCCACACCCCCGGGGTAGAGACGCAGCGGCTGGTGGGAGGTGCTGTCCAGCAGCGGGGTCCAGAACCCCCAGGAGGCCAGCAGGTTCTCAGTGGTGATGAAGAAGTCCTTCCTGCCATGGTAGATGTTGGAGATGAGGACGGAATAGGCATCTCTCTCTTTCACAGGCATGTACACATAGTAATCAGACAACGGTTGTCCAAAAATGTGCAGGTCTGACTGACCCACTGCTTCTCTCCAGCTGCCTTCTGGCATGATGGGCCTGAAGAGTTCCAGCACCGCAGGGGTGTTGAGCGCGCCGTGCCCGATGTAGAAGATGATCTGCTTGGCTTTGCACTGGCTGTGCCCCACGTCCCTCAGGGTCTCGCTCTGCGTGCAATAGGCCCGGTTCTTGAAGAGAACACGGACGTAACCTACCCGTTCATCCAGAGCTTTCCCAGAAGTGAGGAGGAAAGGGACCCCTTCCCAGCGCAGGCTGTCGCTGTGGATCAGCACACCTGGAACGACAGTGAGCTCCGCTACCAAACTGAACCCGAACAGCAAGAAGATTTGAGGGGATCTCTAGCACCTACCCATCATTCTCCTTCTTTAGCCCCCAGAAATCTTGGCAACAACTGTCTCTTGCTCCACACTCAGCCCTTTCCTGACATCAACTGCTCTGCAGCGACCCTGCTGTGCTTCCTCCCAGGGATCCCAGCCCTTTAGCTTCCTCTCATCTTGCAGGAAACGAATTTCTGAGCACAAATATCATTCAGACAAAACCTTTAACGTTCAGAAGACACAGCATGGCCAGAGATGGCCTTGTGGTCTACTAATGACAGAGAACTGCCGATGCTCTACCCCTCAGATGCAGAGAGCAACTCGACTTTATGAAAAGGCAAAGGAGTCTGCAGGCCACTTCCAAAAATAACGCAGAGATCTTAGCAAGAATAATGGGACTTAGCTCTTATGCAATGCTCCCCATTCACTGGATCATGAGTTATCTAACATGACACCAGTATCACCTTGTTACAGCTCCCAGTTACCACCCCTGGAGACATCCCTGTGTCAGCAGTGAGGACCAGAGCCGTGCAGCTGGTACCAGCATGCAGGGAGCCCCACCTCCTGCTCTCCTCGGCCTCAGACGACTCCCTTCTCCAGAGCCCAGACCAAACTCTCACCTGCAAAGGTTGGTGTGGTGCTGATGTAGTCCTGTGCCTTCTGCAGTTCCTCCTGCACTTGGCTGGCATACGCCTGGTACTGACCCAGCACGGCACTGTTCTTCTGCAGGCCCCGCAAGGACTGGAAAGCCCGCAGCTTGCAATGCAAAACCTCCTCGGCCCTGCTGACGTTGGCCGGGAGCTCCATGGTCAGAAACATCAGGGCCTCCGTGAGGTGGTTCTGCAGCACGTCCCGGATGACTCCGTACTGCTCGTAGAAGCTGGTGCGGCCTGAGGACGAGGAGGAGGTAAGATGCTGGTAAATTGATGTGGTTTTCTTGCAGCCTTGCCCTCTGCATGTACATCGTGTGAGCCAAGGAGAACAAAGAGCACAAGCCCAACCTAGTCTGCACCAAGCTCCTCTTCTCATGGCCCAACTCGAAGCTGTCAAGCCCTAAGAAGCTGTGGCTGCCCCATCACTGGAAGTGTTTGAGGTCAGGCTGGACAGGACTTTGACCAACCTGATCTAGTGAAAGATGTCAATACCCACAGCAGGGGGGTTGGACAAGATGATCTTCAAAGGTCCCTTCCAAGCCAAACCAGTCTACGATTCTTGATTCTAAGCCCTTCCTCTCCCTCCAGAGGAGCTTCCAAAATGCCTCTGCTACTAAAACAAAGATCAAATGTTCCCAGGGGTCTGCTTGTCCTCCACAGAGCCAGACAACCCTCCTTTCGGGTGCTTACAGGGCCTAAACCCACAGGAGGAATGCTCTTGCCTGACACTTCCTGAGCATACAGAGCAGAAAGCAGCTTTGCTTCCTTAGCCTGCTTGTGTTTTCAGAACCTGCAGTGAGCACTGCTCCTCACCACTTCTTTTCCCCTGGTTTTCA
Organism: Pterocles gutturalis; assembly: GCF_000699245.1. NCBI lineage: Eukaryota > Metazoa > Chordata > Aves > Pterocliformes > Pteroclidae > Pterocles > Pterocles gutturalis. Next base: position 6,069 of record NW_010107142.1, on the reverse strand, counting down.
TGTCCTCAGATGGTTCCAGCTAAGCCATGCCCCTGAGAGACAAAAGTTCATGCACAAAGCCCTGCTTCTGCTTCTGCAGGTGGGAACAGGGGGAGAAGGATAACGGCTTATCAAGTGACTTGAACAGATGCCTTTCTGCAGCCCCGCAGCAGCAGGCTGCACACTGCAGACTGCACCAGAGCCACAGGCTTCCCCTATAGACTGATAGTTATCTCCCTTGCTCGAATCCAAAGGCACATTCATTAATGTAATCAGTGCTGCAGACTTCCTGGGAGCCAGGCTGCAGCTGAAGCCGCACAGGGGAAAAGAGATGTCAGATGAAAAATTACAAAGTTGTTGAGAGCAGGGAGGGTACAGAGCGTGGCTGGGGCTCCACACAGACACCACTGCTCTCCCTAAATCTCTCTGCAGTGCATCCCCCTCCCACAAACAGGCCCAGGTGAGGTCTGGGCTGTGAAACCAAAGATTACTCCAAATTTGATCAAGCTGCATTAATATGAGTTTGTGGTGGCTGCGGGAGGGAGGAAGGGAGGAGGAGAGGGAGGAAGGAGGAAGATAGAAGAAGAGGTAAAGGGAGCAGAGAAGCAATCCTGATGCTGCAGAACTGCAAGTGCCTGACATCCCAAGAAGTGCTGCAGGTGGCAGCCCAGCCCCGAGTGCGTTATGCTGAGCACTGCAGAGTGGATGCTCCAGGACTTCAAAGAGGGGTTGCAGCCCGG
>NW_010107142.1:362-5339 GCF_000699245.1 Pterocles gutturalis | reverse complement strand
TGCTAGCAACTCTCGACTTGGATTTTCTCTCTGCAATGCTCTCTCTTACTACAGAGAGGAAAGGAAAGAAACAGGCAAACACAGATTGAATCTGGACTGACACCAACTAGATGATACAGGGAATGTCCAGGCAAAAGATGCAAAGCATCTTCCAAAGAATAGCACCAATATATACTCAGTGTAAGCTGGGTAGCTAACAGGACAGAAATACAAAAAGGTTTTTGTTACAACAACCAGATTATTGGAGCACTGATCTGAAGTGGCCTCAGATTGCATCAACTCCAAACCCAGTGCCTGTCACCAAGATTTGGGGTGGAAAGCTAGGTGCAATGCCCCCAAAGCTCTGCAGCAGAAAAAGGTGAAGGAATCTGTCCCTGCTCCCAGCTGAACTGCAATGGGAATCTTTCCTTGGAAGCAGTGACACTACCTGGAAGTGAGTCAGTCCCTCGCATAGGAAGGGTAAAAGAGTCCCTCTCCATTTCCAGGGAGCAACGTTATCATTCACCTGCTCTTTTTTGTTTCTGCACCAGCACCACCTCAGGGGCCACTTTCACATAATTAATGAACCTGCCAGTTCTCCTTCTCACTCATCCACCCCAGCTCTGCACACTCGCCTCACCAACCTTTAGCATCCACAGTCTCTTTCAAGTTTTTTTTCGTGATGTTGGTTCCAAATTGGATCCAGAAACTCTCGGTTCTGATCTCGAAAAGGCAGGATATGGGCTACAGCCTGTGAAGGGAAAAATCAAAGACCAAACAAAAACTCACCAGACTTCCACAGGATCTCTGCCTCACTGCCCCATCCAGCACTGGGCTGTGGCCAGCTCTGGAGTGCCAGCAGACATGGGTCAGAGAAGAGAAAATCAGCAAGAGAGCCTGCAGGGATGCACAACGGGGTCTCCTATGACTGTACAGAGCAGACATCGAAGGTCTTGCTGAGCATTTTGAGGTTTCATGTGAGAAAGGCTGACCTACAAACTGCAAGGCACTCAGTTTATACCTGTCAAAGGACAAAGGGCTGAGTCAGACCATCCTGGGACTAACGTACAGTTCCAAAGTGCTGAAATACATCAGATCAGATGCTTACACCACTAAAGGTATCTGATCTTTTGGGGAGGAGAAAAAAAAATATATACATATATATATATAAGAAATCCTCTTGCTTGGTAGGGATGCTCTCCTTGCAGCTGGACATGCAGCCTTCCGAGTAAATGTGGCCACAGTGCCATGGCTGGAAAAGGCTACTTTCAAAACGTGGTATCGCACTCCTCGAGAACAAGGATGGTGTGTCCTTGAACACCTTCCCCCTGGGACAATGCAGCTCCTGAGCTGTCCCTGCAGCAGCCAGTCCTCCATGCCGTGAGCGGAGCACAGGGCAGGAATAAACCTTCTCCTCAGCATTCTGCAAAACTAACATCCCATCAGCTCCATATCATATCAAATTAAAAACTGCTTCTACAAGCCACAGCTAAGCAGAGAGGCCTGTGTGTAATGAGACGGGAGAACTACGAGAGGGAAAGGGCATTGCTTATTCAGCGAAATCAAAGCTCTGCCCTTGGTGAGAAGACCATGGTCTGCATCTCTCCTCCATGCCCACACACAGTTCAACCCTACACCCTGGCTTCTCCATGGAGAGGGGACCCTCATCACTCCAACAGCAGAAAGCCCTGCTTTGGTCTGCACGTTTCCTCTGCTCTGTAAGACGATGGACAGCAGCATAGTACAGGACAAGAAAAACACTACAGGACTCCATCAAAAAATGGAGATTTGGGAGCACAGTCAGTGGCTCTGCCTGAATTTGAGAGGGGAACAACACTCTCGGTAGGTGCAGAGCTGACATCCAACACGCTCCCAGCCACCAAGTCCCTCAGCCTGGCGGGGGGATGCACATTGCGAGCTGCTCACCTGTTTGCCGAGATAGTGGTCCACCCGGTACATCTCCTCTTCCCTGAAGAAGCCTGTGAGCTCTGCAGCCAGCTGCTGGGCTGACTCCAGGTCGTGGCCAAAAGGTTTCTCCAGCACCACGCGCAGCCAGGCTCCCGGCGGTGGTCTGCAGCTGCTGTTGATGTGGCGGGCAATCTCTGTGTAGGCAAACGGGGGGACGGAGAAGTAGAAGATCCTTCCAGCCTCCTTCAGCCCCTCCTGGCGCAGCAGCGTCTCAATCTCTCTGTTCAGCGCAGTGTAGTTTTCGGCAGTCTTCAGCTGGTGGTACTGGCTCAGCTTCAGGAACTGGTCCTTGAGCACAGCACATCTGTTGGGAGATTCATCCGGGGGACAGGCCAGCTTCTTCAGCACATCGAACATCACCCGCTGCCCTGGCTCCTCAGCTGTCAGGGCAGCCCCGTGGAAAGTGAAGCTGTGGCCGCTGCTCACTTGGTCCATGTAGAGTTGGAATAAACCCTGCCACAAATACTTCTTGGCCAGATCACCTGTGGCTCCCAGCAAGACCACCGAGATGTGGCCCTGGGACACGTCAGCCAGCGATGGCAGGGCTCCCACGAACAACACCGTACACAGAACTCTTCTCAGCATCTTGGGAGAGAACGGGTAGACGCAGGAACACTAAAGGACAGGATTAAAAAAGAAAATCTGCCAATCCATATTATAACACAGTAGAAAACAATGCAAGGTAGCTACACTCCCATGTCTGGAAAGTGAGCGACTTCTGCCTGGATCCTCCCCCCAAGAGTGTCTCCTCCCCTCCATGAATCACGGCAGTAACTGGGGTCCTGAAAAGACCACAGCATCCTTAGGCAAACCCAGAAGTGGAAGACAGCGTGTGCCTAAGGTCACTCGGTGGCACAGGCTTTGTTCCCAGAGCTGAGCTATTGAGGGGGTGTCAGCACCTTTAGACCGTGAAACTGAAATCTATTTAATTATGAATTTGAGAGCTGGCTACGAATGCACACGTGTGCCTGCAAATTAAGTACTGCTTTCAACAGCCTCCTGCGTGGGACTTTGCTCCAGCAGCATTATGCTGTCTTGGCATTGCTTCGTGTCAATATTGTCACAGCAGCTCAGAGACAAGCAGGACCACAGGCAGTTCCGGGACGCAGGCTCTTCTCTAATACACGGCACTTTAACGACTCGTGCACCACCGCTCTCGTGAGCTGAGCTGAATTTGGTTCTAATGAGTTACTGGAAGATAAAGTTTAGTCCTTAAAATTGCATCTAGACATGAGCCAGTCTAGATGCTGCCCCGTGATGGTTGCGCATGCAGCCAGCAGACAAGGTGGGGTTTGTGTTCTGCCTGCTGCAGCCTTCCAGCACTGAAGAGCACATGTCAGCACCCGCTCCGGCCTTCTCCACTCAGCACCCATTCAAACCCCTTATTTCTTCTTGTTTCTCTAATCCAAAAGAAAGTTGTTTTTAAGAGAAATGACACATTTAGTTCTTATACCTAGAAACACAGCAATGACTTCACATCTCAAGAGATAATCTGGAACAAGTGAATAAACCACTGTACTGATCTCATTGCATCGAGGATTACTGCAGAAGCTCTTACACTGGTGAGCTCATTCTCTTAATTTCATTTGCTGAAGTTGCATTTAGTTGGAGCATGGCCTTCACAGCACACAAGATAATTAATTTCTTTAAAAACATTTGGTTCTGGTCAATAAGTTTATACCTTTTCGTTTCACCTGTGTAGGAAAACCAGCCATTTTTTCATAACTAAATCAAAACAAGGAACTTCTGAATATTTCTCCCTACCTGCAGCTTGAACTGGTCTTTACAAATCTCATGTTTCTCTCCCCAGCAGACTCACCTGAGCAATACAGCAGCTTTACAGAGACTGCAGCGGCAAAAGCAGCTGGCACAGCCCCTCCTGAGCGTAGATCTCTCTTCTCCCGTGACTGAGCGTACTGTAGACTCTCTGATCAGTGGGCAGGTGAGCAAGCAAGATAAGGCAGGTTGTTCCCTTTCTGGTAAACAGGAGGAAAGACCCAGTTACAGCAATGTGTCTGTGCCAGCAATGTCCCAGCACATCCCAGCTCTCAGCCCACACACGCTGGCTGCACTAAACCTTTTGGCTGCCCTCTGTGAGCAGGCGTATGTGGCAACTCCTGCTCTGAGTGTCTTCCTAACTCCTCTGCTTTGCATGTGAGTCCAGGTTGATGCTGGAGGTCTCCAACTGAGACCCTAGTGAGCCTCCCAGGGAGCAAAGCTGCTCAGCACTATAAAGTAATATTTACATTTGCTTGAGCAACCTTTGTTCCAGGAACCCAGAGAAGTTTGATGTTCTGCCCATGGCACCCTGGCAGGCTGCAGTTACTGCGATGACGTGCAGAAACCGCAGCTGGAGAGTGGGTACCTGCTATGGCATGGGAAGGGTTTGGGTGGGTCGTGCTCTTCCACGTAACCAGGGAAATGTGTGGATTAGCCAAGTAGTTTCCTGGCAGATTCAGCTACACAGTCACATGTATTTCCAAGCCAACTGAAAACCAGTTTCACAACACTGCCAATTGCAAAATACTGTGCTACACTGTCTAGAATGAGCACAGTAAATGCAGAGATGTTTGTTTACTGCTTTTCTATCTGATAATCACCAATGTTCGCATTAAAAAATAATATTCTAAAACCCCCCAGCCAGGCAGTACAGAGTTACTCAGTCAGGCTTCAGGAGAAGACTCCTGGGCCTGATCCATGTAAGACACTGCAAGAGCTTAACCCAACAGTAAGCGCAAAACTGCGCTTTCCTTTGCACCGTCACTGGAGTTCTAGCCTGACCGGAGCTCACTGCAGGTATTGTGAGTTCTCCTGTTGTACGGAACAAATAGAATCACAGAATCATTCAGGTTGGAAATAAAAAAGAATTCGATTACTGTTGCATTCCCACTGAAAAATAATTCACGGATGCATGGCCAAATGCAGCATGGCCTGGGGCTCCTACACGGCTGTAACTCACGAAGGAAAGAGTTACTGAGATTCTTTGAGAACCAGGAAAAACATACTGGTGTTCTGCATATGCAAACATCG
>NW_010107142.1:0-331 GCF_000699245.1 Pterocles gutturalis | reverse complement strand
ATGCCCTCACCATCAGCTCCTGGAAAGGTCAGCGGCTTCACGCAGAGACTCAGGTGAAAAGCAAGCTGAGAGATGCCTGAATTAGTTTTTCCCCTTTTTGTTACCCACCCAATGCAACACCAAAACACGGTCTCCCTCCGAAAAGCACGCAAGCTCTGGCCCAGCACAGCAGCTCAGCATCCAAAGCGCTGCAGGAGGAGGAGGAGGAGGACAGGGTTAGTGACCACGGAGCGTGGGCACAGCGACACCAAAACCCAGCGATGACTCCCTGCAGCGTGGGTGATCTCTCGCTATCCCACCAGCCTGCCCCAAAGCCCCCCACCCTCGCACC
>NW_010107141.1:16303-17236 GCF_000699245.1 Pterocles gutturalis | reverse complement strand
ACCCAAACCATTCTGGGATTCTGTGATGAGCCCAGGCTGTGTAAACTGCCACGTCCCCGTGGTTCCTGTGGGTTGATGATTGGGTTTCTGACACACGTGAAGTTCTAAGTGAGGAGCCCTGTGTGGGGTTTGAGTGTTGGCAGTGCAGAGCCTGTGCTCTAAGATGGGTTTGATGGTGGAGCTGTGGGACAAGGGGGGATGCTGTCACCCACAAACCTGATTTCAGAGGCGGGAGGCTCACCTTAACGCAACTAGGAAATTCTGCAGAGCAAAACCAAAAGGAGAATTGGCCTGAGGATTCTGAGTTTTGACTTGGCAGCACAGGCAGGACCCAACAGAGGAGCTGAACCAAAGGCTCCTTGTGTGAGGAATTCCCTCGGGTTTGAGTTGGCTCTTCCTCTCCCATCAGCTGGGGACTTGGATCTCCCACCGCACTCTCCAGGTTCCTCTTCATCAAGGTGTCTGGCAATAGAGTAGCACCAGAATATCCTGTCTGCAGACCAAGGTGGTAAATCATGAGTATTCTTGTTTTGCAAGTCCCCCTCTGCACCACTGAGCGTCACCGGTGGCCACACAGAGCCGTGTGGCGTGGAGCCGGGCTCTCCCCCATGGGAGACGCAGTCCATGGGGTGTGCGGAGATATCTGGCCAAGGCTGGCTGGAAATCGGTGTCCTGCCATGCTTAAAAAGTGTCAGCCCTTTGCTAATCTCTTCTTCCTATTTCTGCCATCCTGATTTCTTGCATCTTCACGGTTGGTTTGTGCCATTTTCAAAGTGCTGACAAGTGCCTTCGCTGCAGGGCTGGTAGGTGGGTGAAGCTGCTGCCTGCGTGGGTGTATCTGACATGTCACCGCTGAGTGCTTGCGACACCCGCTGCTGCCCTGCCCAGGGATTTGTGGCAGTTTCTAACAAGTAGCTGCAGGTGCCCGGTTTC
>NW_010107141.1:5422-16287 GCF_000699245.1 Pterocles gutturalis | reverse complement strand
GTGGAGAGAACGGGCTGGGGCAGGCAGATGGAGAAGGTGCTGCAGGAAGGCCTCGGCTTTGGAGGTGCTTCATCCCCTGCAGCGTCTTTCTGGGCTCGAGAAGGATGCAGAGAAAGGGAAGAGAATCAGACTGGGCATCAGTGGTGAAGGCTCAGGGGCTGTGAGGTTTCTGCTTGCCAGCAAACAGGGTCCCGGTGGTGGGGCCAGGACTTTCCTGCTCCTCAGCAGGAGAATTCCTCTTGCCTGGCAGCAATGGGAAGCCACTTGTCCTCAGGTCCTCCAGGGACCAGCTGCTGAACACTTTGATGAATGTAGTCTGTGGGGATGGGTGCACGAGGCGCATGGACCTGCATGAAGAGCGTGACCACAGGGTTTGCAGACCTTGGCAAGCCTTGCAGATCCCTGCCGACTTTGCCTGTCTTCCTCCTTGTGTTGACACGACTGATAGAACCTCAGTTCCTGTATTTGTGTCCCGTGCTCTGGAGTTGGTAAAGGCTTTGGGGCAGTTCTAAGCAGGATGCTGGACTCTCCCAGAGATTTGCCTTCCTTCCTTCCTCCCACCAGCTGTGCTTTGGTGCAGCTGCTGCCTCGGGGGATGCATGGGTTGGACGTTTCCACCCCTGGTTAAGCTCTAAGCTAGGTGTCTAAGAAATTAAGAGTTTGGAGTGCTGTCTGAGCAGCTGCAGCGTGCCAGCGGAGCGAGGGTTGGCAGGATTTAAGGGTTGATCACTGGGAGGTTTGAAGAAGCGCAGTAACATATACTCTGAGTGATGACATCCTGCCGTGTTCTGCGCAGCGTATGTGGCAGCAAAGGAGAGAGCCTCTCGAGAGCTGGCAGGCGAAGGAGGGGACCCTGCCATTGCACGGGGCCGTTGCGGGGAGGAGAGGAGCTGAAGGGAATGGAGTCCTGCAGAAGCTATACCGACAAACATTTGAGCCTGTGCTGTTTGAACCCAGAGACTCCTCCAGGCTTGACCTTGGAGGATACATCTCCTGTTATTGTAATGGCTGCAGAGGCAGAACCCCTTTTTTGGGTGGGAAAGAGCTCACTGGCTGAGGCAGAGCTGCTCTTCTCTACCCTGGCTTCTGCTTTGCATTCCCTGCAGCCCTGTTCGATAGTCAGCATTCCATCAGCACTGCTCTGGAGCACGTTTTAGGCACTGGGGAGTTAACGCTGGGAGATGGCTTGTGAATTGCCTGTGGGTAGGTTGCTTGTTGTTGCAAAGGGCTTTTTTTTTTTTTTAATTCTAATAAATGGAAAAAAAAAAAGCATTGATAAGTTCTTTGTGATTAAAACCAGCCCCTGTATGATTTGTATTGATTAAACAAACTTCTTGATTGAGGTTTTAATGGAAACAAATGCGTTGATGAGACTGGTGTGGATAACAAGCATGCACTGATGAACAGAATTAATTTCCTGCGTGATCAAACCAAGGTATATGCTTTGTGCAGAGAGCTCTGCTCCAGTACACGTATTTTGATGATATGGTTCTCTGAACGTGGCATGTTTGAGGTAAGCCTGGACCAGGGGGCAGGGAGGGCTGTTTAGGGACAGGAGAAGCCGCAGCTATGGCAGCGCTGGCCATGGCGGTGGGAGAATGGACCTGGAACAGAGTGGCTGGCTGTTGTCCCCCTGCCAGCTGTGCCACTAGGAGCAGACAGGAGATGACTGTGAATTGGAGGAGGGGGAGGACAACATTGGGAGGTGGAAATTGCTCACAGCCACCCGTGACGGTGGTGTCCAGCACCAGGAGCTGGGTGCTCTGGATGTGCCGGCCCTGCAGAGTGCAGTGCTGCTCCTTGGGGTTCTCTGCAGCAGCCGGGTGTTTCCGTGTGAGGCGGGGGCTCTTGGTGGGCACAGTGTGGGGGTCCAGCTGGGGTCTCAGGCTAGCGCAAGGCTTTGGGGTCTTAGTCTGGCACACAGGCTTTTAGCTGGCGGGCACAACTTCCTCTACATCTTCTGACCTCCCTGGGGCTGTGTCTGGAGGAAGCGCTGGCATCCCTTTGTAAACACACAGTGCTGCATGTCTGCTTCTTTCTCTAATACCTGCAGCATTTGTCCTAGCCTGAGCAGACATCTTGTCTACCAGGGTGGAAGCAGGAGCAGTTTGTGGCCTCATCTTCCTCTGTTAAGTTATTTTGCTTCTTCTTTTTCAGGGTAAATTCACGCTGCTGCGAGACACCAGAACAGATGGCAGCTTCCTGGTGCACCATTTCCTCTCCTTCTACCTCAGAGGTAGGTCAGCAGCAGGACTCTCCAAGGGAAGGGTTTCCCTTTGCCTGCTCCTTGGAGGTTCCCTCAGCGTCAAGTGTTTCTGTGTGTGCAGAGGCTGGTTTTGCAGAGTGTGAGGCATCCTCGGATTAGGACAAAGCGCTGGGGTCAGGATCCTGGTACTGACGTGTCCTTGGGACTTGCTCTGTATCCCTGGGTACATCCCATAATGTCTGTGCACCTTGTTTCATCATTACAGCAGTGAACGTTGTCAATCACATGGGTGTCTGACAGTGAGCTGCTGACTGTAATTCCTTCAGTAGCCAGTTGTTTTATCATGTAATTAGAATTATCAGGAACAACTAACAAATAGATAAGCTAGTTGTGAGTAAAGAAACAAACAAAGAGCCTGGCAAGTTGCCTAATTGCTTTTCTACTAATAGTTTCACCTGTGAGTAACCTGCCAGCCCCTGCAGAGCAGATGCTGGACTCACGGACTCCTCCAGCTCTCTGCTGGCAAAGCAGCCAGCCCAGCAAATCTGGCACCCAGCAGACTTGCCTTGTGGGCAGGCAGCCCTTTGGGATTATTAACACATCTCGAGGCAGGTGTGCTGGCTGTCACCCTTTAAATCCTGGAACTTGGGTACCCATTACTCTGTCTGTAGCAGCTTCATGTTGTCCACATGCCCATGTGGTGCTGAAAATATTTGGGAGCTCCCGAGGGGTCCGTGAAGGCTCAGCTGCGGCCACTGACTTCTGGCCGCTTGAAATCCGCGTCCTGCTCTCTGGCAGGGAGAAACAAATACTCTGATTTTGTTCATACCCAAACCATGAGGCCAGATTGTCACATGCTGGGTTTTCCAAAATCACATTTTAGAGAGGTGTCTTTATCAAAATTTGCTTGTTCTGTGTGTTTTTCCAGTCAAGGTCACTTGCCCTCTGAGAGCCAAAACGGATTTTTGGCATGTTGGTGGTTTCAGTAATTCATGTCATGGTCGGCCGTTGGCCTCCTTGCGGTAATACCAGCAAACAGTGCCAGGAGATCCCAGAGCGGAATGGCAGGAGACAGAAAAGGGGCTTCCTGCTTTTTTAATGACATCTTATTCTTTCCCTTTCTTTTTAAACTAACATTTTCCCTAACGTGGAAATCCTACAGAGAGATGAAAACTGAAAACCCAGCCACGAGCACGTGAGGGGCTGCCTCGACCTGTCTCACTTAAGACCTTTCCAGACAGATTTGTAACCTGGCTGCTGTGATTTATGTTTTGATAATGGCAGCTTGCAAAATTGAAATGATAACGTGTCTTTTTTGTCCTCTCCCCCAGCTGGCTGTAAGGTTTGCTTCGTGGCCCTGCTCCAGTCCTTCAGTCACTACAACATCGTGGCACAGAAGCTGGTAAGTCTCTTGGCGTAAGTTAATAATTACAGGTCTGGGTAGTTTCTGTTGGGTGGAAAGGAATGAGAACAGGGAATGGGAATTGCATGTGAGCAAATGTTTCCAGATCTTGACGGGGACAGTCGGGATCGGCGCTTCTGCGGCAGGGGATGGAGAGCACTTCTTACTGGTGTGATACAGGGCAAAAACCTGCTATGAGGCTCGCTGCGAGGGCCCCGCCGGGCCTGGAGAGGGTGGAGAGCTGAACGGCTGCTTGCTTTCTTTATGCTCATAAATGTTTGCTGGGCTTCAGTGTTCCCCAGACAGGCCCAGACTGGTAGATGGAGTTTCGTCAGTGCTCTGGGGAGAAAAATGCCGTGGTGTCTGTGTCCCTAGGGCGTCCCTGTGCACCTGCAGGATGTGCTGGCTGTACAGTGACGGAGCTCCTGAGGTCGCTTTATCCTCCGTGCTGTGGTTACGTTGTGATGAAGTCCTTTGGGCCAAACCACCTGTAAATTCAGAAGGACACCATGTGCCTCTCTTGGCCTCTGGGCCAAGCGATCAGTTTGACTGACTGAGGAGCCACAAGCGCCGAGTACATCCCGTAATGGGTCAGGTGTGGATTCTGTGCACCCTGAAACGACAAAACGGAGAAACAAAGCAGGCAGGGTCATTCCCAGGGCCAGCAAAGCAGCCTGAGCTCTGGCTTTAAACTCTTGGCTTTTTTGTACAACGCTCAGATGCGAAATGCTCCGGTTGTGAAGTCCAGGTGACCTGCCAGGGCCAAAGGGGTGAGGGCTTGCATTGGTCCTCGCTCCCTTGGTTCTTCTGGAAGCCCCAGCAGTGCTGCTGCCTTCAGGTGCTGAAGAACCAAGTGTTGCAATAACGGTGTATTCCCCGCTGTAAATGTGGGTTGAGTTTCGGCACTTGCTAAACATCTGTATTTTATTTACTGCTCAGTTTTTATCCTCTAGAAGGAGATCGATGGTCTGAGAGTTGAATAAAATGGACAGAGCAAACGAAGCATTTCCATGTGGAGCTTTAACTCTTTCAGGTACTCAACCTGCGATTCCCCTGCAGAGCAAATTCCCTGCGGCTGAGCAAACCAACCTCTGCGAGCGCTGAATAGTTCTGGCCTTCGTGTTGCAGTGAGGAGGAAATCTTGGGGGGAACTTGCTAAGCGGGACAGGAAACGGGGCATAGCAGCTGGTGTAGGTAGGAGACTCAGCTGTTGAACGTGGGATTCTTGCCTGCTCTAAAAGCAGAATCGTGTTTGTCGGTGTGTTTCCTAGTGTGGTGAAATTTCCTGGTGCACAGCTTGTGCGTGCGCTTTTAATAGGTGCTGTTGTCATCTCCCCCGTGGGAGAGGCTGAGAAGGGAGAGAACATGAGGATTAGCTGGAGCACACGTGCGATGCAAATCAAAATGATCTGCTGTCTGACGCTTCAGCAAAAAGGTTCTGGCATGAAGGGAGGCGATAAGAAGAACAATACAGTTTGCCCAGGGGAGTTCAGGGAAGCGATGACGTTTTCCCCGCAGCGGTGAGCTGTCCCTGTCCCGTTGGTTTCACATCTGAGTCAGTCTGACATTGTAACTTCACAGCTGCCCGTGTGGTTGGTGGTTGTGAGTTCTTCCTAACCTCTGAGGAGTTGGAGGTTGTAGCATCAGTTATTTATATCTGAGTTTCCATGAGATCTTGTCTTTGCTTTAATCTCTTTGCCCAAATGAACACATCAGGCTCAGTAAAGGTGGGTTTTGGCGGAGGAGTTTCACTCTTAGACTTGCCGAAGAACTTGCTGCTGCAGGTCTCTGCTGGAGCCCAGCTGGGATGTCATTGACGTGGCTGCAGCAAGCCCCGATTTCAGGCAGCACCCCGAGCTGTGTCACGCTGCCGTTAGGTGTGCTGCACGCTCCAGCAAACGACTGGCCGCTCCCTTCCCTCCCATCTCCTCTTCTTTGGTGGCAGAGGCGAGCCCTAGACCAGCTGCCCGGCTCCCCGTGCTGGCCGGGAGCGTTGCAGGGGGTGAGCCCATAGTTCCTCCAGGAACTGCTTGGAAGAATCTGGCCTGTGAGGTTATCCCATCCACAGGTTAAATCTCCCATCCATAATCGTTCCTAGCAGACAATGATGCACTTAGGCAGTTGGAAGAGCTTCATAACTCAGTTTCTGCTGGGAACAGGGTGGTCCCAGGCCTGGGAGGAAGGGTCCTGGAGCCAGGGTTGTATTATGGAGTCTTTCCAGCGATGTTTTGTGGCTCTGGTCCTTGTAGCACCTGATATACTGACCCCACAGCGCTGCCAGGTCTTACCAGTCCAGAACCAGTTCCTTATGTGTTAGCTAAATGCAGTGATGTATTTTACTTGCAGGAAAAAGCTTCCCTGGGTTTTTGTGCCTGTGCTGGCTCTGCAATACTGGCTTCACATTTTTCTTTTTCTGCAAATCCTGCTCTTTCCATGAGGATCTGCATTAATTTTAAGGGACAGTTAATGTTATTTGTCATGACCTTGTAGGGCCATAGCAAGACTAATGACACCAGGGCAGCTTGCCAGATGGGTGTTCCCACCCTCGTTTGTACAGTGTTTGTTTTGTTTTAAAGGAAAAATATATTTGTCCCCATTTGGTCTCCTTCTTGCCTGCTCCCCTGTCCCCTGCCACAGCGCTGAGATCACAGACCAGAGGACATCGCCTGGTCACCTCTGCTCTCCCCCACAGGTGGTTGTACTAGAGAAGAGACCTTGGCCGTTGCCTGATCACCCATCGCCGCACTTTGTACAACGGCTGTTTGCTGTTTGAGCTAACGACCGCTGCCTCGCGTGCTTGATTACTAGTTCTCTCCTGCAAATATTTTGCTTTCCCTTAGGAGAAGGCCAGCAGCTGGTTCTGGTTTGAAGGGACGTCGCTGCTGGCAGGCCGGTGGGCCACCACGCTGCCCAGCTGGCAGCATCGCGGATGGATGAGAACAATTGTGCTCCGTTGTGGAGCTTGCAGCTCCACTCACACCGCGCTGCTGTTTCAGAAGCATTTCTGGGCTTGATCGATAAACGACAGATTGTCAGAGATAATGTCTGTGCGCTCCCAATGATAATGGAGCGTGGTGCTGTGAGATAATGAGAGCTTTCAGGCTGGTCACGCATGCTGTTTGGGTGCTCTGCAGCACTGTGGCTCTGCAGCAGGGACGGGTGTCGTGTCTGTGGCAGTCAGGAAGGTGCCGCTGGGCATTTTGAGCACTTTTTCCACCATCTCCCAGCTGTCCTGATGCTTCCTGTGCTTCTTCCAGAGGTTACATCAGTCGGGCTGCTAGCTGCAGGACAAGCGGAGGTTTGCTGTGGCAGATGACTGCAGTGGGGTGAGTCCAGGTCTCCATCCAATGCTGTCTCCCTGGGACTTGGTTTTCCAGTTGGAAAATGAGACTGGACTTGCTGGGTCCACCCAGGAACATTGCGGCAGTGAGGGGATCGAATTCCTGGTCTGACCCACAAGGACATGGCCCCTCTCATGCTGTGGCCCTTCCCTCTGTCATCCAGGCAGGCCCTGGTGTCACAGCCCTAAACTGTTTTTGGTGTTTTAAAGAGGTGACACTGTTTTCTTGCTGATCTGTATAGAGAGTGTGTGTGTGTGCAGGAAGAAATGGCTGGAGCAAGGTTAAAGTCAGTTTCTGAATTATTGACGTGAATAGTGGTAGGAAAGCATTTCAGCAAATGCCGAGTCCTATAGACTCCAAAACTTCATGAGGTGATGAGGTTTGTGAGACTGCCATGCAACCCAGCCCTGCTTCATGGCACCTCAGGTATTTGTCGGCCGTTCCCCGCTCCTGGCCTGACACACAAAGGTTCTTCTGTCCTTGGCTTAACATCTTTCCATTGTGTGAGCTTGCAGTTGCCCAAGAGGCTTCCCTTAGCTCTCCATCCCTGCCCTGCTTTCTGGCACGGTTTTAGCTAGCAGATACCACCTGGAAAAGCTGAATCCCTCTGCCTGCAGCCTGCATCAGCCTCTGCGCTCTTAAGGAGTCTCATTCATGGGAATTACTGGTCTTGGCTTGTCTGGGAGAGGGGGAAAAGAGAGGAGACTGTGGATTTGAAAAAGCAAGAGTGTGCTGCAAAACTTGCAGGTTAATGCTGTTCATTGAGAAGGTGCTTAAAACAAAAGGGCTACAGAATCCCAGACTGGTCTGGGTGGGAAGGGACCTTAAATCACATCGAGTGCCACCCCCTGCCATGGGCAGGGACACCTCCCACCAGCCCAGGTTGCCCAAAGCCTCATCCAGCCTGGCCTTGAACCCCTCCAGGGATGGGGCATCCACAGCTTCTCTGGGCAACCTGGGCCACTGCCTCACCCCCTGCACAACCAAGAATTTCTTCCCAATATCTCATCTCAATCTCCCCTCTTTCAGCTTCAAACCGTTCCCCCTCATCCTGTCCCTGCACCCCCTGATCCAGAGCCCCCCCATCTCTCCTGTAGCCCCCTTTCAGCACTGGAAGGTGCTGGAAGGTCTCCCCGGAGCCTTCTCTTCTCCAGGCTGCACACCCCCAACTCTCTCAGCCTGTCCTCGCACGGGAGCTGCTCCAGCCTCGGACCATCTCCGTGGCTCCTCTGGCCCCGCTCCAGCAGCTCCGTGTCTGTCCTGTGCTCAGGACCCCAGAGCTGGATGCGGCACCCCAGGTTCAGAAGTGCTGGCTGGTGCCTTGCCTGAGGCTCTCCTTCATGGAGTCTGTGTGGCCGGTGGGACCAGTTTCCTCCCAGAAGCATGTGTTGGAAGACCAGGAAGAAGAAGGGCAAGCTGGGGGCTGATTCACAAACTGGATCTAAGGTGGGCATATATCAGATGGCTTTTTCCCCGGAGTAGCCTCCGATCCATTGCTTTCTAACAGCCGTCCAACAGCGTTTTCTGGCAGCAGCCCTGATGAATGGGTCTCTCCCCCTCGCATTTCAGCTGGGAGGGAAAGCACTGGAAATCTCTTTCCTCTCATTAGTGCTGAGTGTGTGGATGCTGATAAGCCTTACAAGGAGCTCAGGGTTAATCTTCCTGGAAAGAACCTCTTCCTTATCTACCCAGACCTTCTCTCTGGAGGTCCTCCTGTGGAAATGCCACTCTCACAAAGCCTCTGGGCTCAGCCCCTTGTGGGGATTGTCTCATTGATCAGGTGCTTAAGATGTGGGTTTACTATGGCTTTACTATTTTTTTTTTTAATAAGAAAGGAGAAGAAAAGGGGGTTTAAAATGTTGGCACTTCCATTTTCATGTCCGAATAAAGGAAGTTTGGACAGGTGCAAAGAAAGGGGAGAAGGCAGGAGGCAGAAGTGGACACATCTCTCTGCTGCATCTGCCTCTCATGTGTGAGTAAAGAGAGCATGGTGGCTCTCAGGGGTGTCATGAGGACTGGGAAGTGCTTGGAAAACCTCCAAGGTCTTTTCAAAAGAAGGTGTTGGGACAGTGCCAAGCCCAGCACTCTGTTCAGTGCTCAAGGTCCTGGGGGAAGAGCTGCTACGAGCCTTCCCCTTGCTGGGCCACTCAGACTCTGTGCTCAAGTGTCCTGCAGTTCCCAGCACGATTGCTTAGGAAATAAGCAAAAAATCTGTATTTTCTGTGATGCTTAAACAGTTCTTGGTCAAAAGCCCCAGTGCTGCTGGTGTGTGCCTCTTCCAGTGTTCAGGCAGAAGCTGGTCCCGGTTCGAGGTCAGGGCTCCTGCTCCTGCCGTAGGACTTGCCTCTGTTCCTGACCCTCTTCGCTCCGAAGGTGCAGAACCTCGCAGCGACCTGAAGGGATGTCTTCTGTTGGTGGATACCGAAACTGCTTTCTCAGGACCCTTGTTTCTGGTTCCTGGCCTCTGGCTCAGCAGTTCTGCCGAGCAATACTGCATTGAGCTAAACCTTCTTGAAATCTTCCGAAACCATTTATCTTGCCATCTTGTCCACCTACCTGCTCTGTTGCACAACAACCCTATTTCCAGGGTGCCGAGATTCTGTGAATCTTGGCGTTTAATGTTCCTTGGTTCCATTTTAAGAAATCGCAGTCCCGTTGTGAAATGTGGGAAGCAACCCACACTGGAGAGCCAAGAACATTTGTGCTTCTCCCTGCATGTCTCACTGGGGTGCGTGCATTGTTCTGGGGAGTCTTTACTGCTACAGCGATGGTTTGGAGATGGCGAAACCCAAAGGCTTTCACCACCCGGGAAGGGGGGGGCGAAGAAATTGCCCACAGCAGGGTCCTTGGGGCAGCTGGGAGAAGCCTGTACCCCTCCTCTCCCTGCTGTCTTTCTCCCATGCAACAAGGCTGTCTTCCCAGGACCAATTCCAGGATGTATGAGCCCCCAAATCACAGTGGTTTGTGGTTGTTTTTCTCTTTTTTTATCTCCTTGGGTCAAACCACAACACTCCTGGCAGAATACAGGAGAGCTGATGTGTCCCCCAGCGTGTGTAACAGGACCACCCGCTTCAGCCCCTGCGCGGGAGTCCCAGGCGTTGACTTTATTAGCACATTTAGATAAGGCTTGATAAAAATCAGCTGTCAATCTGCGTGGTACTGTTTGCACCATTCCTCCAAAGCTGTTTGCTCTGCAACATAATGTTTTCCTCTCTCGAGGGAGTCAGTCTGACAGCTGCCAAAGAACGGGGACAACTTGTCTTCTTCGAAGGTCTCAAGTCCTGCCTTGACCTCTTGTTTGGGGAGGAAGAGGAGCAGTCAGAACAGCCCAGTCCTCTCCAGTTTATCAGGTAAATCTGACCAGTTGGTGATTCTGCTGGGGCTCAGCAGGGCCCCCAGCACAGAGTGTCCCCCTCCTTGTGTCCCCTGCTGCTGCAGCCAGCACCAAGAGCAGCAGCGAGGTCCGCAGCTGAGACCCGACTTCCTTTGGGCTTCCCTGCAGGGCCCAAAGATTCAGTGGCTGGACACCTAAGTGAAGGGAAATGCCAGCGCTGTGCACGTCGCTGTGCTTGTCCTGCCCTGTCTCTCCCTGCTGTTTGCAGAAGGATTCTGTCCCCCTTCTCCAGCATTTTGGGGCAATGTCCATCCCCATTGCCAAGCATGTTATACATCTGGAGAAAATTTATTTTAGGACTCAACAGGTTTGTGTCAAATAAAACTCCCTACAGGTGGTTTATTATTCCTTTTCTTAATTATTCTGAGGTTTAATTATTCTGAGGTATTCTGCTGGAGCGGGGCCAGAGGAGCCACGGAGATGGTCCGGGGCTGGAGCAGCTCCCGTGCGAGGACAGGCTGAGAGAGTTGGGGGTGTGCAGCCTGGAGAAGAGAAGGCTCCGGGGAGACCTTCCAGCACCTT
>NW_010107141.1:2174-5141 GCF_000699245.1 Pterocles gutturalis | reverse complement strand
TCCAACCCAAACCCTTCTGTGATCCTACGGTCCCCGGAGCAGGGCAGGAGGGTTTCACCATGCACAGGCAAGTACGGGAGCAGTGACTGCAGGGAAGTGTTGGACCTGGTGGCTGTCACAGCATTTGGGACAGCAGGGAGGGTGCAGGCTGGCGTTCCCCCGTTCCCCACGTTGGGGCAGCAGGTGAGGAGGGGGACACACGATGCGTGCATGGCCCAAGCCCCTTGAGACCTTTTTCTTCTCTTCCAGTGAGAGCACTTCTGACCTCAAAGCCTTGTTTGACTTTGTCCGGATGTCCCTGACTCCCTCCGGCAGCGACTCCTGGAAGGGCCCCATGCTGCTGGTGGACGACCTCAGCGTCCTACTCAGCCTGGGCACCACGCCGGTGGCGGTGCTGGACTTCATCCACTACTGCAGAGTCGTGGTGTGCTCCCAGCTGAAGGTACCGCTCCCTCCGCAGGCAGTGTCCTGTACAGCGTGTGTACAAAAGAGCCCCTGGAGCAAAACGTGGTTTTCTTTTCTTTTTCCACCTGCACATGGTGATGTCTTTGAAGGCTTTGGTTGTCCAAGAAATCCAAATCTTTGCTCTAGGGCCACTCTCAGGGAGCTGTGTTAGTCCCTGGAGTACCTGTGTGGGGTCCTTTGCAACTGGTTTCCCAGGAGGTGCTGCCCAGAGAAGGGCTCTCACCATCCCTGACGTGTGAGCAGAGCTTTAAAGTGTAAAATATTGTTTCTTTAGAGCTCCTGGCTTTCCAGAGATGTCTACTCATGCCCACGTTTGTGTGCATGTGGGAGGACAGGGAAGGAAACGGATTATGAGGGCAGTGAGGGGCTGATGAATCCCACAGGGGACAGAAATGAAGGTCCACTTGGAGGGCACATGAATCTCTTCTTCCACTGATTTTCAGTTGCACCGACTGGTTTTACGGGCGCGTGACGATGCAGGACTTCAACAGAAATCTCCCAGCAATGTGCTAACTTCTGAGAGCCAAAAATTGTCACAGTCACATCCATCCTTTGCTATTTACATTGCAGTGTCCCCCACCCTGTCCTCTTCTCTCTCTGCTTGAGTGAGAAATAAAGTAGATGGTGTCAGGTTTTGTTAGCCTGCGCTTTGTATGGTGCCAGGGTGTTTGTACTGTAAACGCTGACAAGGAACGTTCGGCTTGCTGAGAATATTTACCTTCAAAACAGCTAAAAAAGATGATAAATCATGCTAGCACATTTCTATTTCTATTTAAGATGTTCTGAAGCTTTGAAGTACATCTTGATTGGGAATTTCATGTTATTTTACATCCTTGGTGACCTGCATGGGCTGAGGCTGTATTTTGAATAGAGCCGGTGTGGCGGTGGGGAGCTCTTTGCTTCTTGCGAGAGCTGTGAAGGTTTGAGCATCACAGCTCTGGCTGCGGCCGTTCAGCCACGTCTTTATTTAGCTGTTCTGAATTCATTCCGAGTTGCCATGTGCATGACCTGACAGACTGGTTTAACTAGACAGCTGTCTTGTAACAAAGGCTTGATGTATTTTTAGGCTGCATCTTATGTGTATGTGTGTGGGTATGTCTATACAATATATACACAGCAAGCTGTTTCAGAGATGTACGTAAATACCTGCTGTTTATTTTCCCAGTGGACTTTAGCTCAGAGGCAGCTGCCGTGCTGGCGCGTGTCTAAGTGGCTCAGCCAGCAGGGTGTTTGTGCAAGCTCCCGTTGCCATCTCCCCATCCTCACTCTGAGCGGATTAGGAATCGGCCAGGGGCTCACTGCTGCACGGTGCTCTCGTTCCAGGGGAACATCGTGGTGCTGGTTCACAGCAATGAGGATTCCGAAGACGAGGAAAACGAGCTGGTTGTGAACTCCCTGTGTCATCACAGTGACCTGATCCTGTGGGTCGAGGGGCTGGCGACTGGCTTCTGCAAAGATGTGCACGGGGAGGTAACGGCCAGCAGAGCACAGAGGGGTGGCACGCGTTAATGTCACACACAGCACTGCCTGCAGGCCCATGGGCAGGTGTGACACGCTCCATCTGCCCCGCGGGAGGTGGCCCAGGACCAGCCTGGTCTGCAGCATGGCTGAGGACAAGTGGCCTTGCTGCGGTCACCAGGATCTGCTGGAGCACCCAGGCTCTTGCGGCTGTGACTCCACTTCTGCAGGGACACTCAGCTGCAGCGCAGGCTGTCCTGCACCACTCTGAGGGCAAAGAAAAATACTAATTTCTGGGAAACTTCCTCAAATTGTCCTGTTGGCAGATCTCAGCCTGGCCTGCCGTGATCTCTTGTGGGTCGCTGGGGCCTGGTCGCTGTACGGTGTCTCATCAGGGGCTGCCACCAAAGGGATTGGTGACAGGCAGCTGTGTGATGGTTTTTTTAAAAGGAATGTGATCCCCCTTCCCTGCAGGCCAGCAAGAGGTGTGGGGAGGAGAGGGGTGAGGATGCTGTGACTGTGGCAGCCGAAGGGATGATATTCCTCTTCCTTTTCCTTTGCAGATTAAAATAATTAAGAGACTGTCCTTGGAGCTGACGGGGGAGCAGGATCACGTCCAGATCTACCAGTACAAGATCCAGGACAAGAATGTCACCTTTTTTGCTAGAGGGCTGTCAGCTGCAGTCCTGTGATGCTGCGGTACCACCGTGTAGCGCTGTGAGAGCAACACCGGGGAGGCTGGTACGTCTAGCCTGGCAGTGCCACCAAACCAGCCTGGCTGTGTCCCCAGCGCCTTCCAGGAGCAGTGCAGCAAACGGACCCAGGAGGGAAGCTAAAATGTGCGTTGAACTGCATGCCAATGAGGGGATTAGCCTGCCCAGAGCTCCCTGTATCCCTTTGTCCTCCCACCCAGTTCCCATCGTCCATGGGCCAAGAGGAAGAGCAAAAACTTGCAGGAATGTCCCTTAGAGCGTGTAAATACAAGCAGAGGGGATGCCCCGCAGGCTGGGCGGGCCTCACCTTTTCCGGTGTGTTCTGGCATGG
>NW_010107141.1:528-2158 GCF_000699245.1 Pterocles gutturalis | reverse complement strand
GCATCCCCACCCTCCCGCTGGCGTTGAACCAGATGACACAGAGCGGGCGGAGGCAGGGATGGTCTGGGAGCGTGTTGCAATCCTTACCTTTCTCCCAGCTCTGGCACAAAAAGAGATTTGCTCAACTCCCACATTCCAAAGAATTAAAAAATTCTATAGCTACATGTGTAGTCCCTCATCTTGCTGCTCTAATGCTGCCTTGCTTGGTTGATCCTGTGGTTTTATTTTCCCTCTTTTCACGTGAAACCCCCGTGCCCGTGTGCATCAATTTAGCGTGCGGCTTACAAAGCTTGTCCTTGATTTTGGGTGACAGACGCTCGTACACGAGCCTCTGTCTCAGCCGCTACCCCCTGATCACAGATCATTGCCGGCACTTACGTGACCTGCCTGTATGGAAGCGTTACTGGGAGCTAATAATCACTAATTTTAATTAGAGAAGGGTACAGTCGTTAAGTAACCATGAATGTCTGTATGGGAAACACTCCCTACAGGCTCCGTTGGCAGAGGGAGAGAAATGGGCATCTCCCGAGCCAGGGTGAGGAGCCGGTTTTGGGTCCCACTCCCTCCCCACAGACACAAGGGCAGTCCCAGGAGCAGAGCTCAGCCCTGGAGGTCTCCCAGTAGATTTTCCAGCTGTAGTGGGAGATAAATAACATCCCACATGCTTGTGAGGGACAAGAGCGACCTGCAGGCCCTTTGCAGCTCCAGAGCGGGGGTAACAACTCTGGCAGCAGGACGTGTTTCTGCTTTTTCTGCACAGAAATGCTGCATGGCCCAGTGCCCTATCCTGCTGCGGGTGCTGGGAATGGTCCCCTTCAGTTTGAGTTTGGGGAGCCCTGGCATACTTGGAGGCTGCTGCTGTTATTGACAGCAGCCCAGGGAGGCTGGGCAGGCTCTGGGGATGTCACACGAACCCTCGGGCTGGTGCTTGATGGGATAAAACACTTTTCTCAGCTGCCAGCGGTGCAAGCAGCAGAGCCCAATGTTGCTGCTCCTGGCCCAGCATGGTGGCAGTCTGTGCCTGGGGGACAATGCCTGGTCACAATCCTGCAAAGGGAGGACTAGTCTTGAACAGAGCTGCTGGTTTTGGTCGCTGCAGGCACTATGGGTGCTTGAAATGCACCTGTAATGGGCATAAAATGATGTGTCATTGAATTAATACCTGTATTAGTAGCTTCCCTGTGGAGAGATCCCGAAACATCCCCACTCCAAGGCTCTGCCTCCCTCCTCTGAAACCAGCAGGGTGACTGTGACACTGCTGGTGGCTTTTGTCTGGTCATTTCTGCACTTGATCAGTGCCTGCATCCAAACAAGAAACCAGAGGTTGCCTGGGCTCAGACTGAGTGCATCCCTGGGGCTGGGCACCATGCAGGGAGCAGCACCCTGACCCCCGTGTCCCTGAGCAGGGGGACATTTCCCAGGATCCAAGGCCCTTCCGGACCCACCACTCTTTGCCTGCACTGATGAGGGCTTGGACAGGCACCATCTGGGAGATTTCTCCTGGAAAAAGGGAGGTGAAACCTGTGGTGGCTCCTGGTTCACGGCGAGGACCAAGCCCAGTGTGTCCTCCATCCCTGCCCGACATCCAGAGGTGGCATCTGCCATCAGGACATGAACACCAGCGGCCGAC
>NW_010107141.1:0-501 GCF_000699245.1 Pterocles gutturalis | reverse complement strand
CCCAGCCACAACCGAACCGAGACCTTGCTCTGGAGCTGTCGCTGGGGGAAGCCAGCGGAGATTAGGAGGGACGCGACCGATGGCAGAACAGGGTGGCCTTGTGCAGGGTCAGCCAACATCTGCGTGCTCGGGGCCACCTCTACGCAAAGCTCTTTTGTTTGCGAGCCAGAGCTTGTGCAACGGCGCATCTCCACTGATAAAACACGTGGGTCTGGTCCTGAGGTCTCCGCTCTTCGTTCCCTCGGCCTCGATGCGAGCAGCCCGGGGCCTTGGCCAGGCAGCACCAGCTGGCTGTGGGGCAGCAGCAGCTTGGCTGCCCTCCACCGTCCCCCTCTGCCCCCGGAGCTGCTGCGTCCTTTGCTGCACATCTCAGCTTGCCCATGGCTTCTTTGGGCACCAGGAGGGGAAAAAATATGCTTTTTTTTGCTTCAATGCCCCAGGGTAAGCCCTGCGGGCACTCAGGTTGTGCAGCATCCCACCCCATGCCAATGCGTGGGCATT
>NW_010107140.1:586-955 GCF_000699245.1 Pterocles gutturalis | reverse complement strand
TTTTTTTTTTTTTTTTAATTTCTAAACCATTTTTTCCTGTGGAATGTAGCCCAAGCTGTTTAAAGCCTGCAAACTGTTAAGCAATTGATAACGGGATTTAAGAAAAGCAGGCCAGAGAAAAACTGACCATAAATGATACTGCTTATAAACATCATGCAGCTCAGTAGCTTCTATTTGTTATACCCTAGTTGTTAAAATAAATCATGATGTATTAAGATGATGTAAAAATGTTGAAATTCTATTAGCATATTAAATACTAATTCTAATAACTATTTTTTAAGCCAGCTGCCCAGTGTTAAGTCAGAGATTTTAATTAGTTGAAGAGTTTCTTCAGAATGTTGGCAGGAGCCCATTCTTTTTCCACCAGCC
>NW_010107140.1:0-306 GCF_000699245.1 Pterocles gutturalis | reverse complement strand
AATTGAGCATGAAGAATTAAGTTATTTCCATGCTGATGAATCCTTTCCCTTCTTGTGTATGAAGTAGAGAACTTATTCTAAAAGATGCAAATTACTATTGTACTGTATGGATGAACAGCAAGGGCCAAATTTAAACATTTTAAAAGCATTGTTGGGTTTTAGCACATATTTTGCATACTTTTTATGTGCCTTTACACAAAACCTAATGCAAAACCTAATTCCCCATAGATGTCACCTTGGAGGTGCTGAAATGGCTGCAAAAATCCCTAGACACCAGTTAGCAGAATTAATGCATGTAAAAGGTAA
>NW_010107139.1:2351-5960 GCF_000699245.1 Pterocles gutturalis | reverse complement strand
ATAATTTATTTGTTTTTGTGCCGAGAAACAATATTCATTTTTAGCAGAGATCTTGGTAAACAAAGCAAATTCATAAAGTATATAGAATCCACACTTACCCAAAAAGGGACTTTTAATTTTGGAGGAAGAATCTAAACTTTTATTCCAGTCAACAAACAGAATTACTTTTAACAGGTGAAGATTTATTAGTTTATATAATGTGTAGAAATTGGCATTACAAAGGCAAGCCATGGGAAAGCTTACAAAAACAGTTGTGCTTAATTATTTGCTGTTCTTACAATTTAGTTTATCTGGCCTGTTTCTATGTAAATGTTTAGACTACTGGATTAGTAAACTACTAGGTGCAGTATTGATTTGTATTTACTATGTTTTTTTCCCTAAACCTTAATTCCCTTTGCAATATATGAGAAAAGGAAAATAAAGTATGACAGAGATGCAGTACAGTTCAGAATCAGCCCCATAATCTGTCTCCTGAGCAATATATCTAAACTGGATAAACACTGAGAAAGAGAAGAGCACACGGGGAATGGAGTAGCCCTCTTTCTTCTCTAATTGAAGTTAGGTAGGTGTCACACTTTCCTTAGTTAGGTGTTCCTCATTCCTTCTACAAAATCAAATCTGTTTCTCACCACCCCTGCAGCAGCTGGTACCTGCCTATCAGACCATCCTCCCCCACATCTAATGCTTGCAGGTAGTAGGAGAATATTCACAATGCTGTTGAAAATTTGGGATATTTGATAAGTCAGTCCTGTTAGCAATGCTGACTTCATTACCATAACTTTAAAATACCTGGATACGATTTGAGACCAGCAGCTTTTATTGGTGTCATGAATGATGCTTAAGTGGAGAATAAAAAGTTTGTGATTTTTTTTTAATTGGGTTATTTAGGAATTTGCAAGTGGACTGTGGGTGTGGGGGGACAAAATTCAAATGTGCAAGATGGATCAGCTCAGAAGATGGGAGCAGAGTAAGTTTTTACAAGAGTATGGGACTTTAGTTCAAACTCAAACACAGTAAGAATAGGAATTGTTGGACTTGATTTCACTTCTCTGGGATAAAAGTAATTCTGATGGAAACTGCAAAAATAATCTCCCTTATCCTTGCTGTGTAAACACAGTTTTTGTAGCTTAACAAAGATGGAAATGCAGCACAGGAAACATACCCATCTGGATCATGGCAGCAATAAAGACAAGCACAGGGTTCATGTCAGAGGAGGAACCATATGCAAGTATGCATACTGAGTATACACACTTTGTGTAGGAGCCCAGACCTCCTAAGGATAACCTGTGGACATCATGCATATATTCTGATTGCTATTGTACACGGAAACCTTTGTTCTCTCTTCAGTGCTTATTTTACCTCATTGGTAAACAAAAGCCAGCAGGGGCAGGAGTACCTTCAAACTGCTGGGCAGATACAACAAAGCCTTACACTTGAGCTGTGGTTTCTGTTAAGGCACCAATATACAGCAATGACCTTTTTCTTGAGTTGCCCTTTCTATTGATGTTACAAGGATTATTTCCAGAAGAGCTAATTGCAGTAATTTATTAAATGCCTTCTAGTGACTAACTCCATTCCTTGGTTAGATGGTAGGTACCACTGGCAGTCCTCTGTCCTTGCCAAACTGTACACCTTACCTTGGAAAATCATGTAACATATGATCAAAGCAAAATGTATAGCTCCATCTGCTGTAAATACTTTGAATTGATTATTTTTGCATTACTCTTTTGTGCCTGATCTGTACCCTGGCAAACTGGTTTATCGCTGTGCTGGTTATTTTCTGCATGTTAGCAAGAATCAGCATAAATACAGCAGCTAAGTACATTTATACATTGCAAAGTGGTAGTTCTCAGGCGAAAAGGAGCATTAAAATGTGTTTCTTTCAAGAACATTAGGAACTTCTGTTAATTATTTGATGACAGATCTTTTGTACTGTGTCATTGCAGCTGCTTGTGAAATCCAGAAATGGCATTACTTGCTTAAGTCAGTGATGGATGGGAAGAAATTCCCAGTTATGCTTCTGGTAGCGATGGCCTTCCACAATCAGGAACAGCAATATTTTTTCTAGGAAGTAGTCATCAATGCCAAATCCCTGCGTAGGAAGAGTGAATGAGCTGATACCCCGGTTTTTTATACTGATTTTAAAAGGTAGACCAGCAGTTTAAAGAGGTCAAAAAGGCACTAAAGCAGTTAAAAATATTGACATTTCTCCTGCGCTAGGGAAAACATCCTTATTTGGAGTTACGAAGTCTGGGTCACTGAAGTGTGAAAGCACACTGATTTTTTTTTCTAAATAGCATCTTAGAGGGGAACAAACCGTTTGTGCAACCTAGCACCTTTTAAAAATCTCAGCTCCAGTTTTAGGAACGGAATCTGTTCAAAATAGGTCCTTTCTTTCTTCCAACTTCCTCCTCCATAATCATGCAGCTTTTTCTCATAATACACTGCAGGTGTTAGTATTAGCAATGTGGTTTAAAATGTTTGTAACTGCTCTTTTCTGCAGTTATTCACAGCTCTGAACTGAAAAACCTGGTAGACAGACTAGAGGCTGTTTGAGAGGAAAGTCTTACGTTAAATTTTCTCAAGTGGAGTGCAGAGTAGACACGTCATTTCCTGGCCAGAAACTTGAATGCAACACTCCAGCCCATATTTTCTCGATAACTGACAGCTTGTTTCAAAGCGCATTATTGAAATATTCTGTGATGCAATGACAAAATAGCATCATGGGTGGTGTCAACAGGAGGGAACAACAGAGGTCACCATTGTCTCGCAGGAAAGAATCTCTTCAGAAGAGTCCATTTTGGAACCTGATGAGACAGACCCATAGAGCCAAAAAGCACAAACCCTGGTTTCTGCTGGCATGATTGCACAGTTCTATAGAATTAACAAAGACAATTACTTGTGACACTGTGATTTTTTAAGTTGCAATTTTCCTCTTTTCTAACCCAAACACTTTTTTTTTTTTTTTTTTTCTTACACTGACCCAACAGGAAAAAAACAGAAACCATCCCCTCATCCCCTACTGATACAATCTTTTAAAAAGGGGGAGATAAATGCCTCAGTTTTCTTGGTGTCTTAAAACTGTTATCCCATAGAGTAAAACAGCAGCATTTCCAGTACTAAAGATATGGGGAAAGCTGTAATTTGGTACATTTTTACCTATTCCGTTCTGGATTTTAATTGGTTGGGCTATTCTACTCATCTCATCCAAGGGCCTGTTTGCTTTGTTTTTATGGTTGGTTGTGTGTTTTTTACCCGACACTGAATGCCAAGCAGTTTAACATATGTGCAATTTTTTTAGAGTTGTGTATCACACTGATTAGTTCATCTTACTTTAAAAATCTTTGTAAAACATTTCTGAAATCAACCTAAAAGTCAATTTTTTATTTGGGTTTAAACTCTGAAGGTTACCTTTCATTATGCAAGCATATGACATAAAATATCCATTTCTTACAACAGAGGGAAGATAGTGGTGATAGAATAAGGAAGAACACAAATTTTATCCCAACTGTGCTTTTAAATCAAAAACTCCTGCCAGCAGCACGATCAACGAAGAAGTAGCTGTGGAGAAAGACACACTTTTTAGTATGAGAATAACGTCCAGAATTC
>NW_010107139.1:0-2339 GCF_000699245.1 Pterocles gutturalis | reverse complement strand
CCTGTGTTTTGGTTTTTAAGTATTCTGCTTGCCTTCTTTTTGAACTTACTTGAATTGGATAAAATTCATTACTTAATCATGCCCTACAGAGGATTAAGGAGGGTGTCTTTCTGCTCCATTTTATGTTAGAAATAATCAAGAATGCCAATTTCCTTCAGTACTTCAGCTAAAATTGGAAAAAAGACCCATATGTTCTGACAGCTCCTACTGGATAAGACTGAACATCTGTTCCTCTTCCTAAGCTTTTGTCATGGGATATAATTAATTTTCCATCCATAAAAAACAGAAGGATGCCCCTTCAATGCTATTAAAATAATACTGTAACATTTAACAACACAGGCATTTCAGAAGACATGCTCTAAACAGCAATAGAGGCTTGGGCCAAGAAAACACTTACTTTGATAATACCCTAGGTCTCTATATTACTTTTAATCTTAAGTAATTTTACTAAGGTTGGTTAAAATGAACCTTGGAGTGCTCCAGTTAGCTTTATGTTCTCATATTGATTTTGCAGGCACAGTTACACTGAGAAAGATGGTAAGTCCCTGATAGCAGATGGAATGAGAGAGGCTGGACCTCCAGTGACAGATCTTCCATTGCATATCCACTGCCTTCAGCACAATTTAGAAGTGGCTTTGCATTGCATTTATAGTCATCTTCTTATTAGGCAACAAGGACGGTCTCCAGTCCTTGTGCAAGTATATGTGATTTTAGGAGACACTAACTCGGTCACCTGGCATAACACAGGTGTAACTGGTTCTGTACCTGCACACCTTGCAGGGTTTTGCAACAAGGCAAACAGTATCAGCAAAATACAGCACACAATCAAATCATGGAAAAGAGGTGCCAAGAAGAGGAAGAATAGGGCCAGCAATGTATATTTACATTATTTAAAGATTTCCTTCCACAAGAGTGACCATGTTGCCCACATGTGGCTATATCTTTACATTTTTGGTGTTGTGATTTGTATGAGCACTCAGTCCATAGATCTGACCACTAAGTAGCACTATAGGCAGGCCTGTTCTGAGCTTTAAGTGTGTGTATCCCATCACAATGGTAAATTACGGTAAAATATAGCATTTTTTTTCTAGCACAAAAAGGAAGAAAACTACAGAAAAGTAATGGAGCTTTTGGACGTGTGTGAGTGGAAGACACGGAGGAATATGCAGCTTGAAAACTGAATTGTGCATTTAGCAGTTAAAATTACACCAAAGCAAACTGGGGTCTCTAATCCTAGAGATTTTCATCACTTATTTTCACCATCTTCTTGCACAGTTCTTTTTTCCCTGCTCAGAAAAAAAAAACCAAAACCACCAAACTCTAAAACCAAAAGCCCACAACCAAATCCTTTCTTGCAATTTAATGTCTCTGTAATGTAAATGAAACCCTGAGAAGAAGCACATCAAGATAAAAAGGATGAGCTAGTAACTCTATGGAGAGTAACAGAATAATCTTAACAGCTGAACATTGCCACTGCAGACTCATTGCCACTGCAGAGGATGAGTGTCATGTCTTAAAGAACAGGGTGATATGAGCCTAAATGCAGTTTTTTCATAGTCACTTCCAGGCATGCAGCCATTTTGTGCTGCACTACTATTGTAATTAATGACTAGATACTCAGCGGCACGAGTCCTCTCCAATTCCATAAAACTGCCATTTATTTGGAGATGTGACCAGACACGAGTGCAGATATGATTACTGCCTTCAGCACTCTGATGATCCATCAGGATTTACACTAGGCCAAGTGACTTTCAAACTCCAAATTTGAATTTACATCTGCTTCATTACTTGCCCTAAGCATCTATCTGGTCCACACTGTGGCCATGGATCTCAGTCATGCAGTAATCAAGCCTAGAGGTTTGGTTATTAGCTACGTCTCTGTGGAAGGTTCGGTCTTCTTACTAGTCACAAAGAGTGACACAACGGTGTTGGCGGTCAACGCCATGGGCGGGGGGAATGAAGGAATCATCCTTTCTTCTTCCATCTTATGGGCGTAGCACCAGGAAGGACTGAGGGTGCCAGCTCCCTGGTGGAAGAGCAGCACTTTGCTTTAGCAGCAAGGAAACTCCTCATGGAAATTACCACCTGTGTGTATTAAAAGGTGGGATTTCATTACACAGCAGCACCTCTGCCCAGACGCTGCCAAAAGGACCGCCTTTCTCCCAGGTCCTGCCTGAAGCCGTACCATTGCTTCAGATCCATCTCTCCGTGACCGGCCCAGCCTCACAGGGAAGAGCACTGCCCTGCAGGCAGCCTCTGCAGCTCCACACCCGAGCAGTCCCACCCGCCTAGGCCCCCCCAAGATGGCGTCTGCCGCCCTCTCCTCAGCGCTGCCGCAC
>NW_010107138.1:40046-43443 GCF_000699245.1 Pterocles gutturalis | reverse complement strand
CCAACCCGGGTCATTCTGTGATTCTGTGAAGTATAGCAGAAAACATCAAGGCACAGAGTTTGAATATCGTGTTATTTAACTGCACTTCCTGCTAAGGCACAAATTGGTATCAAGGAGAGATAAGAGTGTTCAAAGAAAGCAACATTTTCTAAGTAGAATATTCATATTTCTCATTATTTATTAAAAAAATCAATCGTTATATACAAATCTCTTAAGAAATAGTTGCTACTAGCTATAATGATAATAGTTTTAGTTATCCATGTTAATCTGGAGTCCTCAGTGGAAACATCTATTTTTCTCTTCTTAGGTATGTCCTTTCTAGGCCTTCATTTCAAAACTACTTCCTTCCTGTCTGTTAAACCAAATTTTATAATGTGGAGAGGTAGTGATTTGCTATAACTGCTGGCTCGGCAATTAGTCAGATCGGATACTACTGTTATTTTTTCTTTGATTGCCTGGTGCTTTAT
Organism: Pterocles gutturalis; assembly: GCF_000699245.1. NCBI lineage: Eukaryota > Metazoa > Chordata > Aves > Pterocliformes > Pteroclidae > Pterocles > Pterocles gutturalis. Next base: position 42,976 of record NW_010107138.1, on the reverse strand, counting down.
GTTTCCCTTCAGGAACAACAACAAATGTTCCTGAGATTGTAACTCAAAAAAACTTTTAACATACTTCTTGAGTTATATGGAATCATGGTGATGTGTGCTTATATATTTCTAACAGAATGCTATTTCGTATTTATTTACTAGGGAGCAACACAAAATTCAGCCAATGCCCCAGGGACTGCAGCACAGAATCAGCAGGTAATGCTTTTTTGTGACTGAAAGCACTAATGTTTAAAATCTTTCTCTATGAATAATACTTTGTTACACATGGAAACTCGAGGATATATTTTACAGCTTCCTTTTTGTTCCATCAGACATTTGTGTAACAGCTAAATCACAGCAAAGGAACAAAAGAAATCCCACTTTTACTCTACCTGGTTGATGTGAAATGAAAATCTGGAGTTTCTCATTATTATACAGAAAACTGCACTGTTAGCAAATCCTACTTGATTCTTAAGTTTGGACTGTGCTTAGTATCAGTGGAAGGATTCTTAATTTTTTTTCATTGTTAATAGATTCCCTTTAACTTATTTTGTTCTAGCAATAGAAAAGGAGAAGGAAGACTACATAGGGTGCCAGAATATCTGCCTAAAAGCTTCCTTCCAGGAGTTTGGCGGTCCTCTACTTACTTCTTCTGTTTTCTCATGTGTCTTTTTTTTCAAATAATTGTGTGGAGATGGAGCAACAACTCCTTATGCTTCATTCATCTTGTCTGCTCAGTGACCTTCTAAATTATTTGTATGTGTTAGAATTGGAGGTACTAAAGAGCCAGGTTTTGCAGGAGGAAAAATACTGTAGAAGAATGGCTTTGCCTGCCCTGCATTTCTTAAGTACTATTATTGAAAACTGCATACATAATCCACAGGGGAAAATGTCTTGCTCTCAGTCTGGGTTTTCTTTCAGGTGTCATTTCTAACAAGGCACAATGTGTGTATGTAAGTTTGGATCCAAGCACAACACTGAGTATTTAGGGGATTTTTTTTTTGAACTTAGGAAGTTTATTTTCTGATGGCACTGCCAGGAACATTTCCATCAGCTGAAGGAAATCATTCTGCTGAGGCATTAACTTACTTGGCACCATTATTAGGACGTTTGAAGTTGTGTCCAGTTCCTTTTTATATTTGCAATTTCCTTGATGACTTACAAAGGTTCCAGCCTTTCAGTCTGGTGTCAGCAAACTGACTACTCAGCCTTGTGGGTTGCTACAAATTAATATTAGCAGGTAAATCTGTTAGATAAAGACTCTAAAGTTTAAAATCTAATGAGATTTCTAATTAATAAATTTAAGTAGAACTCTGTAGTAAAACCATATGTGTTTTGTGGGCTTTAGTTGCCCAAAGATACTCAGTATTTCAGTACTACAGTAGATGAACAGGGTATTTATCTTGGCCTCCAATTGCTCTTCAAGAAGGGTGCAAGTCTTTCGTAGGTTCTTCCACTGCCATCCAGGTGTCTTGGACAGCACTACAGCCAGTACTTGGGCACTTGGGTCCCACCCCTGGCAGTGCCGAGAGTACAGCAGTATCACCTGTTGAGTTGTCAAGTTTAAATATGACATCTAAGACAGTATGTTACTGTGATTTTTGTGGAAAGAAGGGTCCCTCCAAATTAATATATACTTGTATGAGAACCAAGGGGCTATGGCTGCATATTGCGTGAAGGTATACCGAAGTCCAGCTAGCAGTGTTATGAGCAAAACTAAGGGTATGTGAGCCTTGGTTCAAATAATGATGCAGACAGATGGAGAGGAACAGATAGCTGTGTATACTCTTCTGAGCTTTGATCTTCTGTTGTTGCAGGTGCCTGATAACCCACCGAACTATATCCTTTTCCTTAATAACTTGCCTGAGGAAACAAATGAGATGATGCTGTCCATGTTATTCAATCAGTAAGTTTTGAATAGAAAGGACTTCTCCTTACAATTCTTCTGTTACCTATATGCCTTTTCTTAGCTGGCAAGCTGACTTTTTAGAAATGAGAGTTTCTTCTGAAGGTATTTCAGTTCTTTGTCTTAGTGCCAAGATTACAGATGTCAGTCCTGATAACTTGGTGCAGAAAGCTAATCCAATTTTTTTGTAGCTGGTTTTGATTGTGTAAGTTATCCACTATCAGTCTGCACCGGATTTAAGCTGGTGAGTGTAATTTAAAGGCTTTACAACAGCAGGAGCAGTCTTAAAACTAGCTTTGGTTGCTTCCATATGTGCGCAAGACTCATTAAATTGCTTCCATGTCATGATCCTTAGTTGAGGCATGGTTCTAAGGACTGGACATGTAAAACCCTTCAGTTTAAATCTTTCATTAGTAGTAACTATTACACTATTAGATGCTTAGGATAAGGTCTTATGGCTACTGAAGAGAGATGTATTATCAACTAGGAAATATTATCTGACTCTTTCACCTTATTTTAAAGGTTTCCTGGGTTCAAAGAAGTACGTTTAGTGCCTGGGCGCCATGACATTGCATTTGTGGAGTTTGAAAATGAGAATCAAGCAGGAGCTGCTCGAGATGCTCTCCAAGGGTTCAAGATTACTCCGTCTCATGCCATGAAAATCACTTATGCGAAGAAATAACCGGATGCTCCCATAAAGGACTTCTGTGGATAGGGTTTTTTTTAATATGATGATACTTCGATCAGCTAGCATGTTTGCTGTTCTCTGCAGAAAACTTAAGACTTGTGTAAAATTACCACAACAGCCAGGACAGACGTAGGATTTCCACGTTTCTACTGGATAGTAAATGTTTGTGTCGAAATACTAATTTTTATAAAATAAATTCAGTTTATGCTGTTTTCAAGCCATGTTTTTCCTTGAATCTGTCCTATTATTATCTGTAAGGCTTGCAGGGCTTATTCATTGTACTGGTTTCACTACTTTTAAGGTGACACTCATTTCTCAGAAGTGAGTGCTGGAAAAATAGCTGTCTTTCCAGGGCAA
>NW_010107138.1:31863-40026 GCF_000699245.1 Pterocles gutturalis | reverse complement strand
TGTCAGCATATTCAGAATAAATGCAACACTCAATCTTTAGCCTCATTATCAAGGGGACAGCTGCTTTTCAGCAAGAATAATTTTGTCACTTAAGAAAATCAAAGTATCATTAGTGGGGGTTTTTTGAGGTATGGGTAGAAATTGATTACAGTTTGACAGCACCGTTGTTCAACTTGGTTTTGTCTTTCTAATGATGTCTGGTAGTAGAAGCAGGTTCACAGAAGAAACAGAAGTTTATCTGTTCTCTTCTGCTCTTTCCAGCCCTTTTACCAGTTATTTTAATTAATTGTTTAGGAAGAGGTTTCTGTCTCTTTACGAAAACAATGCGGATGAGCCTGATGGTCTGTTTTTGGGCAGACTTTTCCAAAATACATGTAATGCTTCTGGGTTTGGTTTTGGTTTTTTTTCTATTTGTCAAAAACCTTTACAGCTCTTGTATGACATGAAATACACTGAATGCAATGAACTAATTAGATGTAGTATTGTGAGTTTCAACTGTTCTAAATATTTGGGTACAAAAATCAAAGGCTGAAGTGGTTTTTTTCAGGTGATGAAAGACGTTGAAAGATGTTTTAGGTTAAGAGAATAACGAAATTTACTTAAAATATGATTGTATTTTTGGTGAATCTAGCAGTAGCTGTTGCATGGTGTTGGCTAGGAGGATTGCAATCAGACCCTTGAATGTTTGAAAGGAGGTGGCCACACAGTGCTTGTCATGGTGCACCATTCCTCACTTCTTGAACACTTTGTGAGACCTCTATCCTTTCAGAAAAAGAAGTCATGGGATAGAGTTAGATTATTTCCTTCAGAAGTAGTTTGGGCAAGAAACAACAAGGAAGAATGTTTTGCATTGTAGCTAGATTCCAAGTGTCGAGGGTTTTTCTGCTTCCAATGTAATTTGGTCAGTGGGGGCTGGAGGCCGTAGCCTTCCTCTATGACCATGGCACGGTGCAGTCCCTTCCGGTGTTATGTGCGCTCAGTTGTAGCTGCAGTATTTGCCCAGTTTGTGTTCTGAAACAGTTGAGATCTGACTTAAAACTGTTCTTTGGACAAAGTGCTGCACCTTCAGGGAACCGTGATTGCTTTTTATAAAATTTTAGTATACCTCTTCATATATTATGTATGGTAGTTCTGGTATGTCCATTCAATATCTGAGCAAGTGCTGTGTTTCAGTGCATCTGTAAGCATAAAACTAGCTACATAAACCATCTTTTTTCACAAGACTTGGAAAATCTTTAATCTTCTGCTCCCAGAGTATATTGTAAGATGATGCCCCTTTCAGTGTCATCTTGATTTCCATCATATCTCCACATATGTATTTTTTTATTAGTTTTAGTGATTATTTTTTGTGATTTCACAAGTATTCTAATACTTGCATATGAGAAATAATTTCAATGTACCTGTAAGGAAGCAAAAGTGACTATGTTATTGCGTCATGAGCCTTATGTTTTTCCTTCTGCAGTCATGATTTTATAGGTATTATGCTGTCCTTGCATCCCACTAGTCTGTGTACTTGGGACTACCATTGCATACCACTGCTCTTCACTTTTACTCACTTAGAAGGGTTTGTGTGTAGCTGTCTGCAAAGGAAGTTAGACACTGTATGCAAGAGGTCGGAGGAAGTAGTAATGGACTGGAAGATTAAAGGAGGACGCAGTGAAGTCAGCTGTAATAGGGGGGTGATGCTAGAAATTGTAAGATGCTCTTTAAAAGAGTGTGGGATTTTTGATGACAGTAGACAGCTTCCTGTATTCTGCTTGTGGACTGAAATCTGGTACAGCCAGCAGCTCCTCAGGCCTCCTTGTGAGTCTGGAAGCACCAATTCCCTGGGGTGCTGTTTGGGGAATTTCCAAACTTGCTCTTGGTAACTTTTAAGGATTGATCTAGACCAGCCTTCTGTAGCCTGACAGTTGTGATGAGTATTTCTTAGAGTGCAGTGAATCCAGTGGTTGTTCCTTTTGTGTGTATGTGCGCTTCTATTTTAATTAAAATACTCCCTCTAAGTCTTGCTTCATGTATGCTGTGGCAAGATTTTGGGAAGTTCGATGAATTCTAGATGTCCTGTCCGGGGTGTAAAGGGGGCTTTTTCAGTCAGCTTGTATGTTGTTCAGCATCTTGCAGCTGCGATCTCTCCCCTGAGTTCAGCTATGCGAAGAAAAGTGAAATGGTTGCTGTCCTGGTGTAACCTGTGTTTGCTCTCCACTGCATCTCCATGTGGAAAGGATGTTGCCTATACAAGTATGTGGTGCTTGAGCTTCTAGACTTCAAATTTAAATTGCTGACTTGCAAAGCCTTTTTACTGGGTTTCAGCTCCCTAATGTTTTGTTTACATTTGCATCCATGTGTTTAGGGCCCTAGCAGGTCCTTTCGGCAGACCATAACAGGAATCTCTGCTGCAGAGGGTTTACAGTCCAATAGAGATAATGCTTGTCAGTGAGCATTTCTGAAAATTAAGAACTTGGAGGATTTGGAAGGATGTAATTTCCTTGGCTGTTTACCAGGGTCTGACTTAATTTTCATTTTCTGACTTTGCATGAGGTCAGATTAAGACCATAGACAACTACAGGAAGACTTACAATGTTTAAATAATACAGTTGCAGATTGAAATGTTAATGCAGAATGGCTTTGCGAGGGGATTCAGTTTCGTGACTGGACCCTGAGGTCTTCCTCCCGCCTGCGGCTCCTCTGGTGGCGTGGAATGTCGCCCAGACCCCTTCCCATTGGCCCGGTGTGTTTGTCCAGATGTCTGCCTCTTCCATAAAAGACAAGGATTACTGGACCCGGTGTGCACACAGCAAAGCATTGCAGCAAAGAAAAATGGCACGATGTGTTTATTTGGTTATTTTACTTTTGTGTCTTGGATTAATGTATCCTCTTGTAACTGGAATTTTTATGGACAAGCTTGCCAGTGAGAAGCTGTGTGCTGATGACGACTGTGTCTGTAAGTAATGTTGAGAATATAGTCTCAAAAATTACTGCAGAGTTTGGATCCTGTAGTAAGAGGGAAAACTACTCTGCTTATTTAGCTGTTATATTTGCCTTGGTTTGTCAATTTTAAAAGCAGAGTGGGAGGGTTTATGTGGAATGTCACATGCAGTTTTATTGCAAAAGGACATTTTTCACTCAAGTGAAAGATAAGCATAGAGAGAAGGATTGCAACTTCCACCAATAAAATGGCACATTCTTAAGCTGTTACTTTGCTTACTGGAGAATAGAAAAATGAGCAGAACAAATTCTTGAAGACTTTTATTAATTGCAGGATAATGTACTTTTATCTGTAGAAATAGTTTTACATGTGTGCATACAAGCACACACGTATTTGTATTTCTCTCTATATAAGTATATATGTATATAAATTTGTCGACCTCGTTCTTTTTTTTTTTTCTAGACACAATTTCCCTTGCCAGAGCAGAAGAGGATTATAATGCTCCAGACTGCAGATTCATTAATATTAAAAAAGGGCAATTGATTTATGTTTACTCAAAACTAGTGAAAGAAAAAGACTCTGGAGAATTCTGGGCTGGAAGTGTAAGAGGAGATTCTTGCGTATATGAGCAAACCAGAAGTAGATTAACATGCATTTCTGTCAAGAAATGGATGCTGATGCTGAGCTATTGTGGGTTTTAAAGCAGCAGCTTAGTTTTCAAAGTGAATGTTTTAACTTAAACTGATTGAGGAGTCTTGAGGTTTTTAAACTGTTTTTTGTAATTAAATAACTATACGGTAATTATGAACTGAACCTTAACAGAAGGGCTTGACAGTTCTTTTCTATGGCTGCTTGCTGAAACTATGGAGGAGAAAGTTGGTCATAAAACCCTTAAAATGTAAGGGAAATGAAGATAAATATTAGCTGCATTTATAAAGTTTCCAAATAAACTATAGGCATTATGAACTGACTCCGAAAAGTATGCCTGTATCAGAACTTGTGTTAATGGTTTGTTTCATGTGCCAGCTAATTGGAAACTACGAAATCAAAAAGCAGAGTAAGAAACGTTATTAGTAACTGCTTTTGACTAAATTATGAACTAGCTCAAACCAGATGAGGACTGTTTTAAGGTACCTAATTATATATCTCCTTGCTTGAAGGTTTATGGAGAACAGTATGAAGACCATATGGGGACAGTTGGTTATTTCCCTAGCAGTTTAGTCTCAGAACAACATGTCTATCAAGAAGCAAATAAGACTGTTCCTACAATGGTAAGGAATTTGCAAAAGCCCAGCTGGCTACATAATTATACTTGGCTGTGTAATGCTAATTTGCCTTAAAAACAAATCATAATTGTGGCAGTTGATTGTAGCATATCACAGATGTTTAGGGATCTAATCTTTGGGCCTTTATACAGGCAAATAGCTTCAATAAAATCCCTAACATAACCTCTGATATTGCAGGCAGTACAAATGCTGCATTAAGGGCTTGATCCTATTAGAGCTCCTATTGATTTGAATAGTATTCCTTCAAGGCCGTGTAAGTTTTACCCAAACTGTCTGCAATACATTGCAATAAACTTTCTTTTTTAGAGAATTTTTTAGATATTGTGCTGTGTACTTTAACAACATGTACAAGCACACTTTCTATTAATTGTATGGACATTATATATAGACATTATATGGACATTATATATAGATGGACATTGTTAATAGAGAACTTCTGATTTACTCTCTTCTTTTTATGAGAAAGCAATCATGCTTTCAAAGTTACTGGTACATCTATCAAAAAGCTGAATTAAAAAGCCATTGGAAACACGTTAGTGTTCCATGAATGAGTAGGCTGTATTTCTGAAAGGGTAATTGTCCCTGGTTACGTACAGTAGTGTCTCATCCACCAGACAACTCTTAATTTTACTGAAGATCTGAAACACTTCACAGAGTGGAAGGGGAGGGTTCTTTCTCAGAGGCTGGTATGGTTTGTCTTACAACTAAAACTTATTGGTAGCTTATTTCTATGCTTGAAACAAATTGAGTTATACATTTCCAGTAATCACCTTCACCCATTTGAGTATTTAGCTATGTGCCATTTTGAAGTGTATGGCAAAATACAACAAATAGTGCTTCAATCTTGAAATAGTGCGTGCAGTTTTTAATCCCAGGGCCAGATTACTGGGATCCATTAACAGAGAGGAAATAAGTGAAAGAGAGAATTTTGTTTCATGTTAATAGTTGCTAGGATTTGTGTTATGATGTGTCAGACAAGCTTTATTTGAGGAAATGCAAATCTCAGATAATAGATTGCTTTTCTTGACACTACATTAGGTTATTCTGAATTTGGCCCAGAAGCATTACAGCAATTAATTAGGCACAGAACATGAAAGAATAACTAAAATATTTTTCTGAACTCGTTTCTCAACAATGTGACAGCCAGTCTGCGCTGCAGCTGAATTGGAAGCAGAGGTAGGTTAAAGCAACGTCTTAGGCTGCAGGCTGACGTGGGGTCCGGAACGGGTTGTTATCAGGCTGCAATGCAGAACTTTAACTGTAAAGTAGTGTTTTTTTCACAAAACTAGTGACAGACTTTCACAGTTGTTTCACCCTTACTGCACATTCTTGCTATGCAGGAACTTCACAATGAAAACAAAGGGCGATACAGATACATTCTTTTCCTTGTTCTACTGCTCTAAAAGCTGTGTGTTGCAAATGTGACCATAAGGATCCTACTCAATTTTCTAAGTTCACATTTAAAACAGTATACACCACATCTTGACCAAAGTGTGTATCGGCACACTGCTTGCTCCAGAAATATCCCTTAAGGTGCTGTTTTATACAGATCGAGTGTTGCACAGTGCATAGATGCCTCTAATGCCATCAGCCTTCCATCTGCAACTCAGAAGCCAGTCTCTTGCTCACAGCTCTGTAACCTTCCCTCAAGCCACTGGCAATGTTTTTGCCTTGCTTTCCTGGCGTTGCACTGGCAAAGCCTACTATTGCTGTTCCGATTGGGTTCTCTTGGGAAGGAGTTGCCATTTATATTAGGGGACCCGATGATGCCCAAAGCTTAATGATTAATCAGCATGTGGCATTTGCCCCTGATCAAAGCACTGGTGGCATACACAAATGACATTGCATCAAAGAATGACTGATAGGGAACTTGATGGGGAAGAGTATTATAGGGGCACTGGAAAGAAGCCTGAAAGAGGACCTTAGCCTGGGGGCCTCAGTGTCTCTGACCCTCCTTAATTTTTCTTTTTTTTTACCCTAACAGTAACTTTCACTGTTGTAGACAATGTATGCCATCAGCTACACACCCTGCTAATAAATGTTTCTGCCTGTGAACTTCTCTCAGAGTCCTGTTGTGCAGCACTGGGTAATCCATGCCTGTTCGTTGCTGTTTAAGCAGTAAATCTTAGGAGACTTTTTTTTTTTCCTCCCAGTGCTGCTACTTCTGAACCATTGAATCACACTGAATACAATAGACTCAACACAATAGATTGTGTATACTACAGATTGAATCACACTGAATACAATAGACTCAATAGATTGTGTATACTACAGCAGTGGTGGATTGCCTGCCTTCCCTCGATCACTTAAAATTGGCTATTTGATGAGAGTACTTTCATCACCAGTAAGCATCTGCTCTGAAACAGCTCCCTGTCTTCTGCTTCTAGTGGACAGCTATATGTGATACACTGGTCTAATGTAAATGTGGTACAGTTTGGGCACAACAGTGTGATAGTTCCCTGCAGGAGAATCAAGATCTGCATAGCCATATAAGATAATAGCAGGAAGTTAGATGAAAGCAATATGATGTGAGAGTATAGCCCATGCTGTAAGTTTTCAGGCAAAATACTGGCATTTATTTTCTACTCAGGTTTCTCCATAGCAAGTCTATTGTATAGCCTCAGTCTGTTTGAGGCATCCTTTTCATATGTGATTAGGAACTGTTTAAGGATAAAGGGTTACCTGGATTTATTAGTTGTGTATGGATGTGGGAACACAAAACAAGAAAAGGAGATAATAATTTGAAATGAGGAGAGAAGCTGGTATTGCCTAATACACTTTAAATATTTATGGCAGGAACAAATCATCCCAGCTACACAAAAGGAGTCAAAAGACAAGGGACATTTTCCTTTTCCAGAGTTCTGTGAAGTTAGTTGATTTATAGAGAACATACTTTGAGTATATTATGGTGTACTTTGAGTATATTATAGTGTATTCGCTCTTTGCATCTGCTGATGTACCTTTGGGGGTGATAAAGGAACGTTAATCCTTCAGTCTCAAAATCTTTCCTTTTTTACTCTCTTTTTCAGGACATTGATTTCTTCTGTGAATAGTTCTGAAAGCAGTCAGGTAATTTCTTGGCTGCTACCAGGGAAAGCTGAGAGGAGGAAACCTGGACACCCTCCTTGAACACACAGCCCTTCCTGTAATAGATGTTGATGAAACAAGTAATTTTTCTTCAAAACAAGAAACTTTTCATTTAGAGGGAGTGATTTGGAATGGGGAAATAGCCTCACATGGGATTTGTTCTTTAGGACATTTTTACCTGCATATACTTTGTGACTTGTTAATAAAGCTAATAGCCTTTGAATTGCTGTAAGTCTGGTATAAAATATGCTATGTATGGGATTTCGTGTGCAATCCTGACCTGCATTTTCCTGCTACAACTTTACACCATGTATTAGATATTAAAAATACGCTCTTTGGGTGATCTGTCTGTGACTTGCTGGAATAAATAATTTTTGTTGCAAGAGCTACTCCACAACTGAGAAATCACCAGTCACTAAATATGGGCTTTAGCAGTGTGTCCAAAAAGAGCATCTTGCCCCTCCCCTGTGCTGGTAGAGGGCATGTTTAGGCTGTAGCTGTGGCTCAGGGCCAGGATGAGGGGGTAAGGCTGCGGATGGTGCCCAGCCCCCCCAGCTCAGAGGGAGCACGGTACCTTGTTGCTCCCCTGAGCAATGGTGTAGAAGACATTTTGCCTCTGCTAAAGGAGGAGACGTGCAGGAGGTATCCTGCTGATCCCTCTTCTGGCTCCAACAGTTGTACTGCCAGCGCCGGGATGCCTGCTGCGTCGTGGAGAGCCTCATTCATGGAACCGGGTGAGGAAGTAGAAAATTCGTATAACTTTTGAGGAACAAGCCGTTTCTGAAGCCACGGAACAGAGGTGGGTACTCTGCCTCAGAAACTACAGCCGAAAAGCGCCTCCGAGGGCCCTCCTGTGGCAGGCCG
>NW_010107138.1:22049-31832 GCF_000699245.1 Pterocles gutturalis | reverse complement strand
GACGCTCCCCTCCCCTCAGCGACCTCCCCGTGCCTCAGCGGGCGGAGAAACCCTCCAGAAGGGCGGCTGCCAAGCGCGGCAGCCAATCAGAATCAGGCATTTCTGTTCCCGCCCCGCACCCCCGGCTCGCCGGTCAGGGAGGGGGAACGAGCCGCCTGAGGCATCATGGCTGCGAGGGCACTGGTGGCGGGCTGGTCATCGCCCGCTCAGCCCTCCATTGTCTCCACCTGGGGTGGGGGGCGTACATGGGGAGCTCAGACCAGAATCTCCTGCCCCCCAGAGTGGGAGGCTGTGTCACCTCGTGTTAACGACAGCTGAAAGGGGTGGTGGTGTTCAGCCTCCATGCTGTCACTTTGGCTTCAGAAAGTGAGTTCTTCAGGTAAAATGTAATAATTCTGAGGCGGTTGAATAACCATTTAGGACTAGCAGCACTTGCATTTAGCAAAGACCTCTAGTAGGGTTGTCTGTGAGTGCACGGTTACTTTTTAACCAAGAAAGTGGTAATTTTTAATCTGGATTGTTCCCGCTCAGGCCAGCTTTCCAAGAGGAGGTATTCAGGATTGCATGCATTCCCGTCAGGTAGGCCTGTTGCTTGGTGGAAACGCATCCTACACCTAACAGGCACACGTTAGAAACACTGTACCAGAAGAGCATGAGTTTGCATGAGTAAGGGTTTGCAAGCAACACAGAAAATACATTAAATTGTGCTGTGGATATCATGAATGAAAATTGTGAGGTGGGGTTTAATTGTTGCTATTGGAAAATACAAAGTTTTCCTCCAATCATCATCTCAGATAATTGCTTACAGTTATTAACATATCCAGGTCTACATGGATGTGTAAGAGGCAGATGTAAAAAACTTTATATACATTTCTTCACAAAGACACTGCCCTTTCCTCTTCATTTACAGTGCAGGACCTCCGGGCCAGGAGAACTGGACTTTCTGTGGCATCCTTGTAAAGATAAACTTGCAGACATAACTTGTTTCAGCTCCTGTTTGCTCTTTAACCAGCTCATATGAGCTATGGATACTTCAGGACAGTAAAACAACTACTAAGAGGAGAATATTGTCAGTGCAAGATGCATACAACATGGAGTAGGTAGGCATATATTGTCCTCTTTGAGCTTGCACAAAGGGCAATGTTTGGAGTATCAGTGAGAAACAGCCTGCTATGACTTCTTTGGTGGTTATAGCAAGTCTGGGGCCATCGTGGCAGAATGTGGGCAGTATGTATTTATTTGTTGTTGTTGTGGGGTTTTTTTGTTTTTTTTTTTTTCCTGGCTGCCATCAGAGGCCCTATTCTGTGGTGATCTCTTCTGTGCAGAAAATAACTCAGCAGGCTTTCAGGGGGCATCGAAGTCTGTCTTTCCTACTTGAAAATCTAACTCTGAGGAAAGTAAGATAAGGGTTCACTTTGAGGAATTCATAAAGCATCTGGCTGTGAAAAAGTACTGTAGTGGCACAGCTACTTGTCTACTGAATTCAGTCTCTAATGTACAACTGTTGGATGGTTCCCAATCTAATGAAGCTTTATAGCACCTTTCGTCTGCACAATGTCATAGGTACTTGTTTTATACATCTACATTGTATAAAACTGTCATCTGACAAGCACTGGTGACCTATGCTGCAATCTGAAGTCTGGTATGACAGACTAGATAAATTTATAGCTTCATCATGTGTTTTTTTGGCAGGATCCTATTTTTAGTTGTCCAAAGGAGAATTGTGACTTAATTCGTTAGTCACCAGGGATGTGATAACAAAGAATGCAGCAATTCCTGATCTTTACAGCCATTGCCTCTCTGTAGGGCAATCTCTTCACTGTGTAAATGCTGCACTGAGAATGCATGTTGGCTAGATTCATTTTGCAAGGGGTTGTGTGTGTGTGCTCGGAAGAGTGGAGATGTTGCAGTCTGACATGGTCTTCTCACTCTAGAGAAGAGGAACAGTATGCCTCAGTTGTCATTATTTTATTGCAAGTTTCACAATGTTTGATTAATTTAAAATTACCATTGCTAAGGCTTGATTATGACTTGAGAATCTCTTGGTTTTTAGAGGAAAGTCAAAGTTTCTACCCTTGACAAATGTAGGGAAGCATGACAACATTAATCTTAACAGCACTAGCACAAAGGTAAACAAAGTGATCCCAGACCTGTACAATGAAATGTGGGGGAAGTGGGGAAGGGAGAAGTGGCAGGGGAGCACAGGATGTCCGTAGAAAACTTTTGAGTGCTTGCAATTGGCAGCACTATTAATGTGAAGTTGACAGTTAAGATCAATAGTTTTGACACTGAACACAGATCTGTTTTCTGCATTTCACATTCTTAGGTGAAGCTCATTCCAGAACAACACAGCTTGCCATTCAAGACCCCTAAGTGTTCATGCTGTAGCATACCTGACTGAAATAACAGGAACTGACTTTCAGGAGAAGGAGAGGAGAATCAATATTATGCTAGCAGGCAGTGGAGGATGCTTTTGATTTTCTAGTTTCTTTCTTTTTCCCCTACAGTGATTATTGTCCTTGCAGTTTCTTTATAAAAATCACAGCAGTTTCACCGTTATTGTTTTAGCAATATGTAGACAATATCTTATGTGCAGTGTGTGCTATTTATATAACAAGATCTTATAGTCTGTTTCTGTTCATTTTATCCCAGCATAGGGGAAATGTATGCACAGCTTGTTGTGTATTTCAGTTTTGCATTTAAACAAGGCTGTGTAGGACTCTTGATGTCGCCTCAAACTGCACTCTTAACTTGCAATCTCATGGTATCTATTTGGCTGAAGTTGGCATTAAGTTTTCAACCTTAGGTGGGGATTCAGAAGCTTAAACTAAACTGTTGTGTACTTTTCAGCAAGGTTGGCTTTGTAGAAGTGTAATACTCCTAACTTTACATCACTACCTCAAGTAAAAAGCTTGTAACTAAAGAAAGCCTTCCCGCTGTAGTGGGATTTGATCCTTTGTTTGCTGATGGGAGCAGCGTTGTTCGGTGAGTGCAGGGTGACATCCAGCGGCCAGCTTCTGCCTGGCTGTGGGAAGGACTCGGCTGGTAGTAGCATCATAGGGACACCGCAGGTGGGAGGGCCCTCGGGGGTCTTCTGCCCAAAGCAAGGTCACACTGATGAATCCCCACCAGAGTGCTCTGGAATTTGCCCAGTCTTGAAAACCTCCAGGGAATCTGGGTAACTCATTCCTTAATTATTCTCATAGTGAAAATTACTTTATCTAAAACCTGGGGGGTTTTTTTGTTTTGTTTTTGTTTTTCTTTTCTTTTCTTTTCAATTTGTGTCCATTGTCCCTTTTCCTCCACAGAGCACCTCAATAAAGAGCCCAGATCCATCTTCTCAATAAGCCTCTTGTACTTAATAGGGGGCTGCTTTTGTGTCCCCCTGAAGCTGTTTCTTCCCCAGGCTGATCAAGTCCAGCTCCCACAGCTTCTCCTCTCAGGGGTGGTGCCCCCCCGCCCATCTCAGCATCTTTCCGCAGAACATACTCAAATTGCACAGCAGCAGGCCAGGTTTCTGATTTAGCTTGTTGGTACCAATAAGGATGACTGAGTTTGTGAAGGATTCACACTTCCTTATCTAATTCTTGCTTGTGGTGGCACTAACATTTTACACTAGAGATCTTTTCCTAATTACATACGCTGCTGCAAGCATCTTGTTATCTGCTCTACTAGCAATAAACATGCCTCAGGGCTTATGAAATATGACAGAGTTCACTCGTCTTTCCTGCAATGTGTTTCTTCCACAGAAAACCTGTTCTTGCCACCACAACTTTGTCACGCCAATGCACTCTGATGAGAGCGCTGTGCATTCCTGAAGCATGCTGGTTCTGTGGTTGAGATGCAGTGCACAAGTGGGGTGGTGTTACCAGCATGTTGGCCAACTCCACGCAACAAACTTCAGCGACAGAAAACAGCAGGCAGATGGTAGGTGCTGAGTTCTTTTCTACATACAAGTTACAGCATGAGGGCTTTAGAGGAGGGAAAACAATGTCTTCAGCTTCCCTGGTGCAGGGCTAATAAAGGGCTAATTGCAGCCCTGACTGGGATCAAGGGGAGATCAGCAACAGCTGTTATAGGGGGAAGTCAGGGGCTGTAAAGGCAGACCACGGGAGGAGACTAGGTTGGTAGATAGTGCAGATGCAGATGAGGAGAAGTGATGATCTGATAATGGGGTGGGTGGTGCTGTCCTTTTTTCTGTTGGCTAAAGTGCTTTATTTGAGCTGACTGTTGCAAGAATAAGATGCCCTTCTGATATGAGTCTGAAACCTCTCATGACCTTGAGATTTAGGAAACCTTTTTATAGAGTAGCCAGGTAAGGAAAAAAATAACTGAAGAATATTGCCAACCTTGGGGCCTAAGATGATTCTTAAAATAGTGCTTGCTATGAGGCTATTCAGGGTTTATGTTTATTTACAGGAAATACCTGATTTAAGATGAAAAATAATTTGTCTTCTTTTTCTCTGATACAGGAAAGATGCTTTATCTTCCATTGTCTGACACTGTCTTGTCTGCGAGTTTTCTTCACTTACAGCCTCCCACCCCTGCTTGGTTTTCTTGAACAGATGTGGTATGGCTGTGTTACTGGCCCTCAGCGGTGACTGATGGGTTTGGGGAACAAAATGGTTTTCAGGTTTAGAAGTGGATGCTTTTTCAGGGGTGGGTGGAAAAAACTGCTTTGGGATGGATGAATAGTGTTATGTCAATACAAATCACAAGGAACCAGTGTGAAGCTTATTGTTCTTCCTGCTCAGACTGAAATTATGCTGCCAGCCCATGAGAGGTGGGAGCTCAAAATATATGAGGTAAAACTGCATGAGTATTTAGTAAATAGCATTGTATATATATATATATACGTGTAATACTTGAGTTTCTCAGTATGGATTAAACAAAGGTGTGAATAGCTCTGAAGAGTGTAAAATGCAAAAGAACCCTTAGTCTTGAATAAATACACAAACTAAAGCTTGTCTTGCATGATAGTGTGGTGAGAATGCACCTTAAAGACAACTCTTCTGTCTGTTTTGTAATACTTGTTTTCATATATGCTATAGCAAAGCACTGCATATGGTCAGGCCCTCAAACAGTGGCAGTGATGTTAAGATATGTTAGAGGGTTTCACCAAAGACTTTTTTTCAGATTGGGGGGAATTTCCATAGATGGGTACTGGGCTCTACAACTGTATTTGTGCCACAAAAGTGTGTAAAATTGCTTAGGAGGTGGACTAAATTTGGGTGTGTAGTAGTCAGCTCTACTTGGCTTAGATTTTTTTCTGCCCATATGGTATATATCCTCTGAGCAGCAGTGTAGATGAGAAGAGCTGATAGTCCATCTGCCAGTGTCTGTGTTGGAGTACAGCCTACACCAGTCAGATTCTGTTAGGAATCTACCAGTTTCAGTGATGTTTTGTTGGCTGAAGGTTGCTCAAGTCCCAGGCAGACTTTCTGAAAGCCAGAGGTGCAGAAATCACTCTGCATGCATATCAGCCCCGGGGGCTGGACACTCAGCTGTGATACAGGGAAATCCTCTAATTCCTAGTGGTTGAAACTCTAACTGCATCCTACCTGTCTTCATTTCTGAAGATTACTGAGGCTGTTATTGGTGACAGAATGGGATGGTTCCCAGTTCTGGTGCAGAATAGAGAAATTCCTCAGGAAGTTTTACAGGGGAAAAACTCCTGCTTCCTTCTGAGTTCTAGTGGATTTTGAAAGTCTTTGTGTTGAGTGGAATGTGTGTTAGCTGCTCCAATGAATGGCTTATTGAATGTGGTGTACCTGCCAATGCACTCTTTTTTACTCTTTGGAAACAGTGACACAGCTTTGTGTAAACTAAATGCACCTAGCCTGATGCCTGGGTCCTTCTAGGCAGTCTCCAGCACTTTGAACTACAAAGGGTAAAATTGCTAGCACTGGTCTCACGTAAAGTCAGGCTGGTTTAATATACTGTATAGGATGTATTGATCATGATGCTAGCTAAAGCATTAAGCTTCCTTGTATCATCTTTGGTATGCAAATAGCTCTCTACAGTATTCCACGTGCTGTGCCTTGATCTCTAGAAGAACGTGTAATAGAGAAATGATAAGCTGTCTGCTTGAAGGATATCTGTAAATATCATCATAATTTTATGATGCTCCTTAAAAATAATAACTGCCAGTGATTCAAAAGGCGAGGCAGTTATGAGATGAGGGACAAAGTAATAATTCCTGAGGAAAGTTGAGAAAAAAGGTCTATAGGAGTATGCAAACTAATAGTGACTTTGCATCTTGTGCTTTTCCTATGAGGTCTTCAGTCTGTTTTTCACTACCCTGCATAATGAGAAACTGTAGAAAGCTGGCAAAACTTCATCATTTGTCCTGTAGCTCCTTCTCAAGACTGCAAGTAGAGAGGCTAAGCAATGCCTGGAGGAATAGATCTCAGCTACTTGGGTAAGGTCTGTAATTCTTTTCGAGTTCAGTTATAGACTTGTTTCTCGTGTATTTTGCTGTGTACTAAATCTGGTCTCTTACTGTCATGTTGCCCCTTCCCCTTGGCATATAACTCATCTTGATAAAATGAGTATTTTAGCCTGGGTTTTGTGGGAGGAGACAGTGAGTGTTAGAACCTGCTCTCAGTTTTCAGGGGGCGTGGGACATTTGGTTGCAAAGATGTGACAGTAAATGTTTGAAATAATTCATAGTCATGAGAGGAACTCTATCCACCATGGTTATGGTCTGAGAAAAGCTCTCTGTGAGATCACTGCTGTAACTCTGAGCAAGAGCAGTATTGTAAATGTAGGAGTGTACTAACAGGTGAAGTCTCCTGGCTCAAATGATACCAACCGGGGTGAAAGAACTGTGGACTGAAAAGAAGCAGTGGGAGACTGGGTAGAGGACTGGGGCAAAGAAATGTCTGGAACCTCAAAAGAGCTGAGAGAGGCAGACCTGACATGGGAGATGGCTCAAGCAGGGGGAACACGGCACAAGTCTTGCAGCTTGTGCATTCAAGAACACAGCCATCCTGTGTTAGATGACAGATTCATCCCTGCACTCCCTGGACCAGAGGTGATATCTTTGCATTTAGTAACTCTGTATGGATTCTTCTTTCACAAGTTTGCTTGGTTGCTTTGTGAAGTTCATCCCAGCCACCACAGCTTAATTTGCTTACCATACCTGCCCCATTCAATTTTCTGTGTTGCGAGGGTACTCAACATGCACCACACCTAGTCACATTTACGCAGTGCAAAATCACATTGTTTCAGGCTATGGTTGTAGCTCCTAAAAGCTGCTTGGCCATGTGAGCATGACATTGTACCTGGTGTAAATTATGGCTGTATTTCAACTCAATAAATAGCTTGTGCAGTGCACCACAGTGTTGTAACTAATGCTCACAGCTAGTTTTTAGCTAGCTCAAGGCTCTTCTCCTTAGGCTGCTTTTTGTGGTATAGCCAGACTTCTGGATCTTTCTCTTAACTCAGAAGAAAAGGTCAGAGTTTCATGGCCCAATTGCCATGCTTTTCAACAGGAAAAGCTGCATGTAGAGGAAAAGCCGCATGTAGAGGAAAAGCCTTATGTCATTAAACCTAATCAATAGAGGGAAGATGGCAAAATCTCTGTCCCTAAGGCATTACTACCACCTCCTTCCCTGGGGGAGACATGGTTTTCTGCCAGAACAAGCTCAGTATGCTTTCACTAGCTTGTGGTTTGTTTGTACTGCAGAATTGTAAGCAGATGCTACATGTTCTTAAGGGTTTGAACTGCCACCTTTTGTTCGAATTACAGAGCTCTGTTAAAAACACTGTGCTCTTTTTTTTTTCTTTTGTTTTAAGGGTGAGAGGAAAGTGCAGAAGGAAGTAGCTATTCAAGGATACTCAGAACAGACATGGCAGAAAGTTACTAATTCCGTGGTTCGGGCTGTTAAGCTACATAATTCTTTGCTATTTGCAGCATATGCATATGTAAAGTGTAAAGTAATAATACCTTGCTGAGCAAGTTCTTCTGTTTAGCTTGTGTTTTCATTTGTGTGTGTTAGAGACACTTGGGCACTAGGAAAATACTGAGTTGTCTGGAACCTCATACAATTTCTCAGATGTTGGTGAACAGAGGGAGTCTTGCAGGCCAGCTGTGGAGCTTTCTCAGAAAAGTGGTGTTACACTATTATCGAGCTAGTAGTGTTTATGGAGAGCAAAAAAGGGTTGTAGAAAAATACTGATTTTTGACTCTGCAAACACGGATTCTGATCATTTCCCACCCTCTACCTGTCAACTAAATACCACTATAACTATGGCGGTTGCACAATGAGTGATGGATATGCTTCTTTAAGTATTTCTTATGCTGTGAGTCCTGCATCTCTATTCTGCCTTGAGTGGATTGTGGCACTTTAGCTCTAGCTGTGCTGACACTTAAATCTGGCAGTAGCAAGGCCCCTGACTGCAGGGTGCAGGCAGTAGCTTTCTTGGTCTGTTCAGTTTGGTAGCTGCTGGTGGCTGGTTGTGTGTGAAGAGCAGGTGGTGTGATTGGGAAGATGGACAGCTTTTAAAGCATTTCTCTCTGTGGGGGGGCACTGTGCAGCATGGATGAGGTGTCTCCATGATGTAATGAAGTTAATTGCTCTGGTTTTCAGTTGGTGTTGCAATGCAACTTAAAGCAGCAGAGTTCTATGTACTTAATGTATGACACCATTGGCATCTTGGTGTGACCATCATGAGGCTCCTGCTCCCAAGCCAGCCTTGTTGGTTTCTTTATCCACTTGCAGACATAACCTGGTCTGTTTTCTCCTAAATTCTGAAGTCAGCTTCTTTGACTTTTTCTCCCTTTTCAGGTAACTTTTGACAGGTAGTGCCAGCCACCCCCTCAACTTTTTTAGGAGAATGCTTCTGTTTTAATCCTGCCCAGCACCTTTTTTAAGAAATTGCCCTTTCTCTTGTTTCTGATCTTAACTGATGAAGGGGGAAGAACTGTTTGAAGGTAAAAGCTATTAATTCTTTGAGAGGAAAAGTCTGCTTAATCCATTTTGAAATGGCTCTGTTTTCTATGTATCAGCCAGCATGGCTGCACCGGAGGAGTTGAAAGTTCAGCTCTGAGAGGGATGGGGGGGGGGGATGGATTACTAGTGATCCTTTTACTGAGACCGCACTGTTGAATTGATAATCCAGTTCTTCAGATATTTAGCCTTAGAGTAGCCTTAGTCTCTGTAGAGTAGAGGATGTGTCTCTTGGGCAGCATCATTTCCTTTGAGGAAAATGGGTAGAGACCCCATCCTGCACAAACCTGCTGCTTAGTCTCTCAGTTACCACAAAAGGTTGTGAGTAATACACAATTAGGAGAAGATTGTTGGTTGCTGCTGACTAAAATGGGGTGGTTTGGAGGCCTTAGTTTTGAGGGAAACTCCATTGAGGAATATACTATTAAAAAATCTTGTGATCTGTTCTGTGACATACACTGCTACCACTTAAGCTGTGAACTAGCTTAAGGACTTTGTGAAGGCGTAGAATTAAGCTGTTAGATCAATGGTTAAGTTCTGTTTTGTACATGTGGTATTATTATCTTCCTTGTGCTGGAGGCTCACAATTTAGTTAGCAGATTTAGTTTCTCTGAACTGTAAGTGGCATGAGATGCCTAAAGATGTATCTTGTGGGCTCTATTTTCTTATTTCTGTAGCTCTTAGTATGGTCGTTGATGAATTTCTGCCTCGCACTGCTGCTGTAGGTGGCTGCAGAGGCTGTTGAAGTAAAACTTGCTTTTCTTTGAGTACCTGAACATAGGAATGGTCTGGGTTTCCCATTGTCACAAGCTACCTAGCTACAAAGCTA
>NW_010107138.1:0-22018 GCF_000699245.1 Pterocles gutturalis | reverse complement strand
GCTTAAGTACAGGTAAGGTACCTCAGCCATGCTGCCTTCGGTCTATCCTCTACAGAGTAACACTGTAACGACTTTAGAAATCACATCTGGATATCAGCTCTCATTAGAGTGGTTGGATTTAGCACTTGGATTGGCCTGTAGTGTCCTTGCTGTTAAAGTTTAGAGGCTTAAGTATCTTCCACGGTGCAAATGAAAGTCTGAGCCTTGTAAACTTGCTGCAGGTAATAGTGCAGAAAATACCTCAAATGCTTTTGGACAATGTTGACAGAAAGCTGGTTTTGTTTTGCAAATCCAAGTTATGTTTTATTGACCAAGTTGCACTGTTGTGGTTTTCCTATTTTAAGTTCCTCAGGAGCCAGAATTGATTACGTGAACTTTTGAAACTACAGTTTGTGAATGTAAGTATGGCCCAAACATTTTTTTAGAGCCTGTGCTGCAACTGGCAGTTACTCAGACTGTTGACATATGGATTCCTGATTGCAAAGACTGGGAATCTGCAGATACGAGGCAACTAATCACACTTCATCTTTCTGTGTATTAGACAAGGCCAGACAAAACCCACCTAAATGTTTTCTCTGTTTTCATCATTCTTGCCATTGATTTGACATTCCTGTTTCAAAGATCTCTCAAAGGATGGCAATGTTAAGGGGTAACTGCAAATTTCTGAGGAGATGTGCTGGGAAGAGGTGCAACAGAAAGGCCTGCAGCAGCATCACAGAGTTCTGTTAGTAATCTAAATTTCACAGTGATTTTTTTTTTTTTTTATGCACCTTAAAATCTATTTCTGGAGGCTTCTGCATAGCTTGCTTCCCACTAGGCTTATATAGTTCCTAGATTCAGTAGAATTTCATGGACCTGAAGAGACAATTTCCTCTGGTAGAAATCAGTAGTGGTTGTTGCTGAAGCCTTTTGAGACAATGTAACAGATTTCAGTTTGAACTGCTATTTAATAACAGAGACAAGATCTCTTTGGACACAACCACCTACTATCAAAGTGGTTTTGTTTGGGTTTTTTTACCCTTACAGTAGGCAGGCTGCTGAAGATTCATAGTTACTTTGCTTTAACCTGTGCGTGCTCAAGAAAGGCACTTTGCAGGCTATTGTATTGTTAACTGATGCATAATTCTTAGTATCTGATGCACTAGTCTACTGCTTGTAAAACTTTCATTTGTGTGTGGGTCTGCCTCCTCCAGCCCCCTGAAGGGGGGGCTACAGAAGTGGGGGTGCACCTGGAGATGTTCAAGTTAAAGGAATTAGGCCTAGGGTGTCTGCAATTTTCTTTTATATTCTGGCCATACTTGTATGATTATTTTTCTTTTTTTCCCCTATTCAGCCTATACTTCCCTTTCAGCCTGTATCTGTTATGTCATAGCATCAGTCTCAGCTGCAGTATTGATTTAATTCAAGGACATTGATTTGGGGTCTGCAGTATTATGAGCTGATAAGCTTCTTATAGGTGGGAAGATCTTCTAACAATCCGTCTATCAAATATCTGATAAAGAGGAAGGAAAGTCAGTTGGGTGATACTGTAGTATAATAGCTGGATCAATTTGGACACCTTTTTGTAAAACAATGAATTTGCCCATGACCAGCCCTGTGCAGCACCATTCCTGGCTCATCTGAGGGAGTGTGGAACTGACTAGGGTTAGACCACTGCAAGCTTGGGCCCCTTCAGAACAAAGGAAGTAGCTGCTTTGATGTAAAACAACACATGATAGAACTGGATAGTGGCCTCACTGCTCAGGGTTGTTGGTTTTTTATTTTTCCTCTGTAAAGGGAAATTAGGAGAACAGAATGGAAACTACAAATGCTCTGTTGACTGGTTGGAGCAGCTGGGGATGCTGCTGGGCAGGGTGTAGGAGACTGGTAAATACTGGTGAAGAGCTCTGGGCTTGTAAGGCTTGAGTGAAGCCTTAGATATTTGTTTTGGTTTTATTATCCTAAATGTGTGGAACTTTTTCACTAGTCCAGATTTTCCTCTCTGCCTATATAACTGAGATTAAAGAAATTGTTGTTAAGGGTTATTTGCATTTGGTTTGTCAAAACAAGAAATTATTGGAGGTTGAAAAGTCAGGGTTTTTTGATAATATGCATCATGGTATTAAATAATTCTTTGCATTGATCTGCATTTGTTGTATTGTGGTTTTCTTGTGCAGTACTTTTGATCAGGTTTCTATCTGTGAGTTGGTTGTTGTATTTCAAAATCCTTTTCTATTTAATTTTCTGAGATTCTGCATGCACAAGCAACTTTATTTTTGTTGCGCGTCAGTTAAATGGAAGTTGTTTTCCCAAAGGGATGGACTGTAGATGCTGGGGAGCTAAAGTGAATTAGGAAAAATTGCTGAAGTCACTTTACAAATTGCTTGCATCCTGTTTTTAGTAGGCTCAAATTTAAAATTCAGTAAAGGATAGCTTATACTTACAGATTCTTCATATATACACTTAATCCTCGATTAGGTTGTGTCCAGATTAAAAAAAAAAAATCAAGATTTGAATGCATTATTGTGTACCAGCTACAATGATTGAAGAGCTGTGTCTTTAACTACCCTTCCTGTTTGAAATGAATGAGAGTAATAGCAAATTAAAAGTTCTCGTTTAGCACTTATAGGAAAAAAAGCTTGCAAGAAAGCAGTTATTAAACTTGGCTCAGGGGAAGATGCAGTGAAAGGGAAACAGAAGCAAGTTTGTAGGGCCAGAGAAATGCAAGGAAACAAAACTGAAGATAGTAAAAGAAGACCAACAAATGGAAAAGGAATAGATTCTTCTGAATTAGCAGGTACTACAAAGAAAAAAAAAAAGTGTTACAAAAAGAAACCTTCCCTTTGCTTTTATTATTTGTTAATAATTGTTTTGGTTTTTTAAGGCTGAAGCTTGAAATTCATGAACAGGCTTTAAAGTTTACTTTTCAAAGCACATAGCAATTGCCTCTGGAGGAGTAACACTGCACTGGAGTTCTGCAGAAAAACAGATTGATCTTGGTGTTGTCAAAGTCTTATGAACGTAGGCAGAGAAGGCAGTATTTCTTTCACAGTTGTTCTAGGGTTGGTTGTTTGGTTTGTAATCTAAGCTATAATTTGGAGTAACACATTATTGAGAGGGTTGGACTTTTTTATTTTACTTAGTACAAAATATTTACAGCTAAATGAAGGGAAATAATACTAAGATTTTTGGTTGATTGTGTACTTTTTTGCTTTTCTGAGAAGATACTGGACAGATTATTGCAATATACTGACAAAGCAGTGTGCTGCTGGACGGTCTGAGCTGCTTGAGCAGCCGAGGTGGGCCCTCTAGTGCTGCGTACGGCGAGGTGAGGGTGTTCTGGTTTTGCAAAGAATACCTGCAGACGGAGCTGGCATTTCAGGTCCCGGTAAGTGTCAGTGTGTAAAGCTAAACTAGTCTCAAACAGTGTAAGACTACAAGGTACCTCTTGCCACACTAGGAGTGCCGCAAAATGCAAATAATCTTTTAAGGAAGAAACCGCAAAAAGTCCTAGATATCCTTGGCTTTATTAAAACTCTTGTTCCTCAATCTTTTAACAGTAATGTAGCAGTATCCCCAAGCAGCATTACTCCCTCTTTAATGCCATTAAGTTGGCATTTTGATTTCCAAAAAGAACAG
This sequence comes from Pterocles gutturalis, assembly GCF_000699245.1. Classification (NCBI taxonomy): domain Eukaryota; kingdom Metazoa; phylum Chordata; class Aves; order Pterocliformes; family Pteroclidae; genus Pterocles; species Pterocles gutturalis. The sequence goes on along the minus strand of NW_010107138.1, from coordinate 18,400 downwards.
CAATTCTGTTAGAAGGCCTGTGTATAGGAGACTAGTTCTATAATTATATGAGTTAAAAAAGCAAATTTTTGTTTTTATCAGTGGAGAAACTAAAGTACACTTAGTTGCAGTGTGTTGAAGTTTGTTTACTTATTTATAAAAGTATTCAACAGCAGGCTTAACAATATGTGCCCTAAGGTAGAGTGAAAGTTGTTTTTCTTGGTTTTTTATCTAAAGCTAGATTTTAGACTTGTTTTGCCTGACATCTATTCTTAAGGCTTGGCAGCTGTGATAGTTGGGCAATGTTTTTCATGTGGGAACTGCTGTTGTGCATTCATGCTACAAGCAGCGGTTTTTAATGGGCAGTCCATGCACTACCTGCGTGATTTGTAGGTAACAAAATAAAGTGAAAGGGTGACTGCTATGTTGCAAGGCTTTCCAGTGCCTCTCATCTGTATTTTGTTCAACTTCAGAGTCTGAGATACAGCTAATCTTCATGCAGCTGCTGCTTGTTGTTGTTGCTTGACTGCCTTTATGGACTCCTTTGGGAGAAGTTTTGCTTGATGTATTTGCCAAACAAAATATCACTTTGAGTGTGTGAGCATAGCATTTTGTGTTCAGCACTTAAGGGGCACTGGGTACAGTGTCTTATTTTTCTGCTCTGTGCTTTTAGAAGTTTTGGTGAAGTTACTGGTTTCGATTTTCTTCCACAAGTTGACCACAGACATTCCTACAAACAGGTCTCTCTTTTAACTAAACTCAAAATGGGGGGATGCAACTGGACTGTCTGGCAACAGTAACTAGAAAGAAAAGTGCTTTAAACAGAAGGGCTGCAATACTTGCTGTGTGGAGTGCCTCCTTGTGCCCTCTTTCCTTCCTTTGTCCATTTGGAAAATGTTGGTTTACACCTTTCTTTCTCTCTTTCTCTCTCCTTCTTCTTTCTCTCTTTCTCTCTCCTTCTTCTTTCTCTCTTTCTCTCTCCTTCTTCTTTCTCTCTTTCTCTCTCCTTCTTCTTTCTCTCTTTCTCTCTCCTTCTTCTTTCTCTCTTTCTCTCTCCTTCTTCTTTCTCTCTTTCTCTCTCCTTCTTCCCCCTCCAATTTCTTGAGGTTACCACCACCAGCAGCAAGGGGGATAAGGTAAAAGGGCAGGAGTTTGGGGAGTTTCTGGTTCTGACTTTAGCACCTGGAAAGGAGAAGAGTCTTGACTCTGTCCCTATCTCTCTTCTGTGCAGATGTGTGCGCAATGTTGTATGGAGAGAGGGTTCCTGAGCCTGTGAGCTGGATGTGCACTTCCTTACCACCTGCCACCATTCTGGTGACTTAACAAGGTTTTGTTGTCTCTTGACTTTGGCACAATTAATTACTGTGTTTCTAGAATGCTGGACTCATTTTCAGGGAAGAGCTTGTTTTGCTCAGTCTAATTCATCACTTGTCAGTAGTGCACTAGATAGAAGAGGCCTTATAACAAACTCAAGTTCATCTCTACAGTGACTCAGCTGGAATCAGTAATTGTATTTGGGGAAGAACTTTTCTTTTGCAGCTGCAGAGTACCTACTGTGGTATTGGAAGAGCTTCTTTGTTTTTTACCTTCACAGATATTTTCCATATAACATTGCAAGCTGCTGCCCTTTGAAATACCTGAGCCATGTGCCCAGAAGCCTTTGCTGAGGCAGTGATTTATCTTGGACTTAATGTTCTACCAGTCATATGGGTTTAAAAACAGGCAGTGTTAACAGTTGTGAATAGAACTCTGTAGACATTTGAGGGTGAAGGCAGTGTTGGACTGTCTCATTTTCTGCACAAATGGTTAAAATGTACTTCATGGGCAAAAACATGAAACTGAGGAGATGAGGGTGAAATGCTGCTGCTTACTTTTGAGTTTTTTGTTTGTTTGTTTGTTTGTTTGTTTGTTTTTCCTGAGGCAGTTCAGTATTATTCGTAGTTGTTACTATTAGGGAAAAATGGGCTCTTGCTTCCAGGGCTGTCAAGGCTTGTTAGACAAGGCGACGCCAAATACGTCAGCAGTGTGGAACTGAGTGGGTGGCTAGTTGCTTTCCATCCAGTGCTGATGGGCCTTGACAGCTCATACAGTCTTATGTAAACAAACCTGACAATTAAAGTGTGCTTATTGATCTAGTTGAAAGAAATGCAGTGTGGCTTTTCTGAAGTTTAGGTTTTCTGAAGTCTGAAACAAGAGTTTCCTTTCATTGATTCTTTTCTTGGAAATGGGTCTGTGCCCCACCTTCTTTTAAACAAGAGAGGGTAAAGCAGTAATTATGAGGCAGAGAATTCTTACTTGCCTGCCAACCTGGTTAATGGGCTAGTTCTTTTTTACTTCAGGATTTTTTTTTTTTTCCTCTCACTTAAGTATGCACTCATTTTTAAGGTGTAGCTGTGACTACAGGTCCTAACTGAGAAGCCTTGTCTTAACTGTTCAACCAGTTGAAGACTTGGGAAGGGAGAAAGGGGAGAGTTACTTTGTGAATGGTGCCTAAAATTGGGCAAAATGTACAGTTTTCAGTTGACTAGGAAAAGATGAGAATATGCTATAGAACAACAGCAGCCTTCAGGGGAGATGAAAGGTTGTTCGTACCTGCTTATACTTTACAGCTGAAAATCGGGAAGGCAAAGCAAGTCATGGCAAGATGCAGTATATACCACTTCAGGTAGTCTGAGAACAAAAAAAATATCACGGTGTCAAGGGTGGGAAATAGGAATTTGAAAATAAGGGGGATGAGGAAGCCAGTGGAAGGGATTCCAATGTCAGTGTAACTAGAAGTAAGTTTTGTTAATTGAGAGAAATGGTTATTTGGGAACTGAGTGGAGAACTAACTAGATTTGGATGTTGTGGTGGGGATGAAATGTTGAAATGTAGAGTGAAATCTAAGGGGTGAGGAGGATTTGGAGACAATGGTGTGTTGTATCTGGGTTTATCATGGAGAGGGAATAGAGGTGTTAACAGGTGAGACAAGGCATTAGTGTTTGTTGTACTGAGTCAGTGAGGGGAGAAATGACTGAAAACGGAAGTGGTCACAAGCAAATGGAAGTGAGGGACAGACCTATCTGTATAGAATTTACCCCCTGCAGTCTCTGTAGGAACTACATTTAGCTTGTTACTGAGAAACAAATTGCACAGTGTGGCCTAAATGAGTGAGTTTAATTTCATTTTTGCTACCATAGACAGATATTTGGGGGAACACATGAAGCCCTTTTTGAATTTGGAAGTATAGATGTCTGGGAGAATTACTTTTGCTGGTCTGTGAAGATCCTCACTGTGTGTCACTGTGGTGTAGCCTGGAGAAGAGAGGGAGATAACCTACTGAGCCCTGGCACAACCTGTGAGGTAGGGAGGCTGGTGAAGATGTTAGCTATGTCAGAAAGGGATCTGTCTCCTTTCATTGGGAATGTGAATGATAATCAAAGATGACATAAAGCCGTGTTTGCTCACCATGAGGTCACCATGTCAAAGAATGGGGCCTATTGCAAAAATGCTTCTGTTACAGACTAATTTCTGGTTTTTAGTTCAGTGGCCATGAAAATCTTCATGGAAACAAAACCGTTCTCACTTTAAGAGAAATTGCAAGCTGTAGGTTTGATTTGATTAGACTCTGAACAAATAGCTTGGCTTTTCTGCATTAATATAAGTGTAGAGCAAGGTCAAGCAATGTCCCAATGGCAGAAGCAATTAAGCTATTTTTATTTCACTGTATTAAATTTATTATTTCAGAGAAGAGACTGAAGCTTTCTGAAACACAGATCAGCTATGTCTGTTATCACCAAATGCATTGTCTTCATACAGTTTCAAATGCATCCTAGATAATATCACAGATATTAGTTTGCTGTTGTTTGGATGAGTTAATGACGATCTTAAAACTGCACTCCCCAAGTGTGTCTCTTCAGCACAATGGTAGCCATATTCTTGGCCTTTAGGATTCTTGCTCTTGAAGCCAAGCTTACTCTGTTCAGCACCACTATCTTGCACCTTCTGAAAATGGCTATAATTAGGAATGGGAGATGCATAGAAAATGAGAAAGAGCAATCAAGTTCTCTTGCACTTTGTTTGCCAACAGTAACAACTGTTCCTGTGTCCATGAGGATGGGAACACCCCTAAAATCTTCTCTGTATAAAATTGAGCAATTGACCACATGCTGAATTTAGACCATTTTTCACTGCCTGTACACGCTAAACTTGCCTGCTAAACATGGGTACATGAATTACACATGGGGAGCATGGTGTTAAATGGGTTGAAATGTACATTGTAGCTACTTTGTGCTCATGTTTCTTCTGTTGGAACTTGGCTTGTTTGCACAGCTAACTGATAAGTGCTAATTTGTGTGTAACTGAAATGTATATCTGATTTGAAAATAGAGGTTTTAAAAGCTACATGAAAAATTATAGAGTACCTGACATGATTTTTTTTTTCTGTGGGCTGGTTTAGAAAACCCAGTTTGCAGTAGAAAAGCAGCTGTTATATACATATATATATAATTTTTTTTTTTTTAGAAATCCACTAATATGTATTGAACCTTCTTTCTAACTTGGGAGTTCATGCATATGGATTAGATGGTGGCAGATGACTTCATATGCTAGCTCTTCTCTGCCTCATTATTTGTGAATTGCAGCAGCTTATGTCAATTGCAGATCTAAGAGTCAGGGTAGTTTTACTCCACAGAATTGCCAGCCCCTTATTTCTTCCCCATCTCTTTGCTACTCATTAGGTTTTAGGTAGGTTGTCTTTTCACCCATGAAGCAGTAATTTAATTTTCACTGCTACATATGTATTTTAATCTTACTGGCAAATTGCAACATGCTAATTTAGAGTGGAGCCTTTTCCCCTGCTTCCATTTTCAAGGACCCTGGAGGTCTATTAAACTGTCTTTGTATGAATGTAGCAACTTCATTAGCACAAAGTATTTAGAATACAATGTGAAAGGTCAGCTATACAAGGCTTTCCTGATAGCATTTCAGGAAGGATGGGTTTTATTTGGAGGGAGAGAGAGAGAGAGAGAGGGATGGAACTTAAAAATGGACTTTAAAAATGCTGTATTTACTACCACAGTTGTAGAGTATTTGTGTAGAACAAGAATGCGTTGGATCTGTACAACTGGTTGTTGCAATGCATTAAATGTACAGACCAGGTTACTGTTTTCTGTCAGAAGGTATGCTTGCCAAACAAGCTGCATAAGTCAAGGTCATCTGTATGGATGGTCCTAAGAATTGGTTACTTAGAACAGGAGTTTTTCCCCTTGGAAAAACACTTCCCTGACATAAGAGGCATTATCTGTTGTCATCTGAGAGGTCAAAGAGAATAAAAAACCGATCAAATTAAAATAAAATGGTGCTTATCTGTAGAGCCTTATTTAAGATGGTCAGAATGCAGTATTAGGTAAGTCTGGGACAAAGGTGCTGCTTCAAGTACTGGCTAGGAATTTTCTGGTAGGGGAAAGGATAAAAATTTTCTTTCAAAGTCTGTAACTCAAATCTTACTGACTTCAAGTCACCTCTGTAAGGAAGTAACATCTTCTAATGCTTTTAATGACCAAAGAAAAACACAAACAAAGCCTGAAACCCAAGTGTCCAAGACTTCTGTAGTGTGGAAATCTTGCCACGCTGTTTGGAAAACAGAGTTTTAAGTCCTTGCTTTGCTTGCTTCAAGATTAAAACATATTGGCAAAACAGTTTTGGTGATTATAGTGAAGGCTACTGTTCCCTCAAACTTTAACCATAACTTTCATCTTGAATGTGAGAAGAGTTTTCACTGGAACTTTAAATAGTTTGTGAGGAAAGATTTGTTTTGGTTGAAAGAACTTCAGAAAACCTCCCCCTCCCCCCAATAGTGCTTTTTTGGCTTTATTTCAAGTGTGCCAAGAATACTAGGCTTTGACTTTCTGCTGTCACTGTATTCCACGGAGCTGACTCTAGTATCTAGCAAAAATACATTTGCTCTGCAGAGCTTAACTGAAGGAGCAGCTGAACGTTGACAGGCTGCAGGACAGGCAAGAAGCCACTGGGTGGCAGATGAGACCAAACCGTGCAACAGCTCAGCAAGTGGCATCGCTTGGTCTTGTGCTCAACGGCTACAGGGCAAGAGACCAGACGGAATGTACCCAAGCTCCTTGCTAATGTTCATAGAGGTTGGAAAAGACCTCAAGGATCATCAAGTCCAACCCAACACCACCCAACTCACTAAACCATGTCCCTAAGCACCACATCTACACGTGTGGGTTGTCTAGTGCGTTTGTCATGAAGTGGAAGAGCAGAGAAGGGGGAAAAGATTATTGTAAATTTAGTAATAGACCTAATTATTCTGTGGTCCAGCTTGAATTGCTACCCTAGAATTGCATTGAGAGTCAACATAATCTAATGCACAGTTATGGGGTGGGTTTTGAATCACATTGTACCAAAAGCAGCATATGCTTTTAACCGTTGTCTTTTTTCTGTTTGTTTCTTATAAAAAATGTAAGTTATTGGCTAGTTTAAAGAAGATGAAATGGGAAGAAGATCTCTGATTATTTTCCCTTCTCTGCTGTACTGAAAACTTAAATATTTGTATTTTTCTTCGAGCAGGAAGTAGCATGTTCCCATTTTCCTGTTGCGTGGTGGGCATCTCATACTCTGAACTCTACTGCCTCTCACCTCACTGTTACATCTGTGTACAAGATTACATTGGCACTTCAGGATTATAGCTTTTAAAAAAACAGTGGAAAAAAACAAAATTTCCAGGTTGCAGTGGGGTTTCCTCTGATGGAACAGATCTGCATTTACCTCATGCTTAGTTTGGTACATTGGTTTCAATTAGGTTTTCCTTGATTTATAGTCAGTGATATTTGTACAGCAGTTGACTCTGCAGTTTGTTAGTTGAGGTTTCTGCATCGGTCCAGTGCCAGTGAATTCCCAGCTAGTGGCTCAGTTGCCCACCAAAAAGCAGGGAAGCGAGGTGTGTAACTGCATCCCTGTGGGGGACCTGGATGGGGGCCACATGTTTGTGGAGGACGAGTGTTGTCCCCTCTCTTGCTCTCTCTGTGTGCTGTGGGGTGGACTGAAACACCTGGCATACCACTCTTGAGTTGTGTTAAAGCTGTCCCTTTAACTCACAATGAACCTCTTCAGTACATCCTCTGTGAACATTTACCTGTTAGTACAAAAGAAACCCAGAGCAGCATCTGGTAGGTGAGCAGCAGACAGCTTGTTATAAAGTCAGTAATAAAGTCTGGTTATTCTCTTCCTAGTATCAATGAATAATTTCTAATTTATTGATGAATACTCTTAGTTGGCTAAAACTGAAGTATGGGACTATCTGGCTGGTTAACAACTGCTGCCTAGAGACTTGAGGCTTTGTAGGTTTGGCAGGAATAACATTTTTTTTTAAGACCACACAGATTCCTAGATGACAGCATACAGAAATCAAATAGCAGGGGAAATACAGGCAGTGCTGGCCACTGAAGAAGGAAGGTGTTACAAAATCATTGTTTGCTTTGTATTTTGAAACTATTTCTGGTGTAAACTTCCTTCCTAAAGCAAGCAAATGCGGGACAGTGTTCTCCTTTCAAGATAGAGCCTGGGACATGTATACATTCGTGCTCTGGAAATGTAATTTATGGCTGAGACTGTTCTCTGATTCATAAAGAGCATGGAAATCATTCACCTAGGGCCTGAATGCTCTGCCATGTGATTCCTTTAATGTTTAGAGTAAAGCTTATCTGCCATGTGCTAACCCTTCTTCTCTCCATGCCGCAAATTAATTAGGAAACAAAAGCTAGCTTGTAGACTTTCCATTGAAGCTGCAAAAGTACAAACAGACAAAGAAGCATCAAGGCACTTTGTCTTTCTTATTTAAACATTACTAATGTCATTGATCATTTTACAGAATTAGTCTTGGAAGGTTAAAAAAATCTAATAGCAGAAAGTGTGAAAGGGTAGGCAGTGAAAAACCATTAGGGTGAATATTAATGCAAGTACTCTGATTGTTGCTGGTAGTGATTCAAGCAAACAAGACATTTTGCTGCGGCTTGGCTGAAGAACATCTCTATAATACAGAGAAGTGAAGTGTGTGGCATAGCACTCTGAAGAGCCATTTCCTGGAAGCCGTTTTCATTTGTATCTTAGCCCATCGTTGAACAAAGCATGGCTGCCTCTTCCTGTGCTTTTGTGCAGGGACTTTCCATTCTTTGCTGTGAGTTCCATCAATGTGGGGTTCCTCTTGGGAGAGGAAACGTTTCAAGAAGATGTAGAGGATAAAGCAAGCAAAGGGTTGCTTATTTGCTTATGCAGAGTTTTGCTTGAAACAGCAGCCCAGAAAACAGATTGTGATTGCTCCTCCAGTGACGATTTAGGCTCAAATTTGTCTGGGAGAACAACTAAGTGACTGTTTGATTTTTCCCATTCGGAGTTGAGAGGTTTGTGGATTGCTTCTTGTGGTAGATCAAAATCTGACAGGTTGTATAAAGGTACTTCTCTTTCACAGTAACTTGTTTTGCTTGCTTTCCTGCGTTATGCGCAGCTATACCACTGTTTTTCATTTTCTACAATATTTTACTTATTTTAGTGCCTCTTGTTCTTGGTTGGATTTAAAGGCTCTGATGCTCAGCCATGCTGAGCTCCTGCATCATGTTACAAAGAGTGGATACTGCAAAACTTATGGGCTCCCTTTCTACCAGGAGCTGGCGAGATGTTCAAGTGCCTTAAATGAGTTAGAGCTGCACTATCTCTGTGTTGGTCAGAGCAGTTTGTAGGAAGCAGTCCAAGTGAACAGGATGTGCTGACCCCATGTGCTGTTACACCTCTCTTTTTGAACACAACCTCTCTGTTGTGTTGTAGAGATGGATCTCTCTGTGAAGGCCATGTTATTTCACTCATGACAGGCTGACTCACAAGCCACACAAGCTAGGATAAATGGCAAGATTCACAAATGTAAATCAATCATCAGTGGGTTTAAGGACTGGGTTTCTCTCAGCATAGTGCATGTTGCTATTTCCTTCAGTGCAAACAGTGCTGATTAAGCTCTGGAGTGTGGAAAGAATACAGTACTGGTGCTTTCACCATGAATAAAACATGTTTTTACGCAACAACTGTTTTTATGCCTCAGCTGGGGTTGAACTTGTTTTTACAGGTCAGACTCTTACAAATGTCACAAACACAGAAACTTGTGCACAATTTCTGTATAACTACGTAAGTAACCTAATTACCAGTCCAGATTTTCCCACTTTCTTTTGGTATTAAAGGCAGCTATGAAATACAACTATTTTTCACTGAATAAAAGTTCTTATTATGTTTGTACTTGATGGTAAATGAGTCATGCAGTCAGGCAGTGGATAAAAAAAGTTTGAGAGAAGGAGACAAAACTATTTCTCTACAGTGTTATCTCTGTCTTCATTGTATGAGTCATGACACAAAAAACCACCATGAAACTGACTCCAGCTCTGCAGCAGGGGTCCTTCATCAGGAATAAAGATGTAGAAAACAATCCTATCCCACCGAGTTACAATCCAAATATTGCTGTGAGTGTAAACATTTAAAAATCATCCTTTCCTGAGCTGCAGCTCAAACAATCTGTGCTCTAGCAAGGATTTTTTTCAAACTCATCTCTGAAATTTTCAGGATTTTTGATCTACCTAACCTTTTGATCGATGGTGTTTTGTTGTGGCTTGTTTTGTTTTGTTACTGAGTTACTACTATTTGATGGGAGATACTGAGAAGAAAGCATTGAGATTAAAAACAAAAGTGAAAGCCAAAATACTCTTCAGGTAGTTTAAACTGCCTTATCTCCCTCTCTTAAGGATTGCTTCAGGAACAGGGTACTTTCCTTCTCTAATCCTTGCAGCTGATCAGCTGCAGTGTTTTAGAGGCCAGGGTGCATCAGGACAGGAAGAATTTGTGAGGGTTAAGAAGAGTTACAGTCATAACCTTGGCTGTGAGGAAAAGTAAGACATGTAATTAAAACTATTGCAGGCAAAGTGGAAATAACACTGCAATAAGATCACAGTTTGGGGAGAGCAAAGGAAACAACAGCAACAAGAAGTCCTTTCTGAAACATTCAAGGTAGCTTCATTTGAGAGGGAAGTTCCCTTTAGAATTGTACTTGCGGTGTTTCAGTGGTAGCTGCTCTGATCTTGCAGGGAGATAGTCTAGTTCAGCCTTTGACCCTACTGTTCATTCTCCCATCGGTTCTCCTGAGACTATTTGGAGGGAAATGGTGCCTTCCTGTGCTCTGTAGTCTCTCAACTGTCATCTTTCCATCTTCCTCTTCCTTATGTGCTTTCTGAATACCCTTGCCAGTGTATTGGAGAGTGCTGCAAGAATGGCTCTGTTTTAGGATGTCACTGCAGCCCTGGAAGTGGAATGTCACTCATGCCACCTTGGTCCCAGCTCACCCTCAGTCCCGAAGAGAAATACAAGAGGATATCTGTTTTTGTGTTCTGGTCTCTTAGCCTAGTTAAATGGGATGCCTGTGCTTAGATTTCGTAAAGGAAGATTCTGCTAGTCCCACTTCCACTGCCAGCTCCGAGATATTTTTGTCTCTCTTTCTTTCCCTCTGATCATTCAGCTATTAAGGAGGCGTGAGGGCATTCTTCAAACAAAATTTCACACGAGGTGAAGTGTTACAGAAGGGTGGCCCTTTTTTGGGATGCAATTTTCCGACATACCAAGATGTTATCTGAAATTCTGGTGTAGATTGAGATTTTTGTCTCCTTGGCATTTCTTGTGACCCAAAACTTAATTAGGATGTTTGTTTTAGCATCTAAATTTTCAGAAATGTTAATTTCCCTTGGGCATGGTTTGTTGAAGCCATCTCTAGATGGTAAACAGAAGCATTAATGAAGTGTTAATGATTGCGCTAGTATTTAACTTGGCAATAAACAAATATCTCATTTTGAAATAAATGCTGCCTTTCCCTGAAGCAGAGGGTGAGGGTGGGAGGGCTTGGAAAGGGGGTAAAAAAGCATGATGTGCAACCCTTACTCTATAGGTTTTCATGTTACAGGACAGCTTTTTTCTTTTTTTTTTTTAATACCTATTACGCTTAATGCTATGTGTTGCAGATACAGATATTACTCACACATGCATATGCAGACTACATGTAGCTCGTTACTAGCTTGTAGGAAATGCTGTCACAATGAGAGGTAAATTCTCCAAGTTGATGGTGGGTTTGTGCTGCTGAGGAGGAATTTGGGGGATATTATGATAGCAGGATGACGCACGAATGGGAAATGGGGGTAAAAGCATAGTCTGGATTACCAAAATGAGGTTGTTTCAGAAAACACTGCCACCTCTTTTACACTTGAATTAAATTCACATTTTTCTGGCTGTCACTTTGACTTGTACAGTCCCACATGAGGAAGGAACTAGAGGGGATTATTACAAGAAGTCTTGGGGGGCTGGGGGTCAGAGAGGAGAGGCAGAAAGAACCAGGGAAGAGAAAACCATTCAGAATTTTCTACTAATGATTGTTAGTTTTAAGAAATTTATTTCTCTATGAGAAATACTACAAGCAAACAGACTGTAACAATTAAATCTGTAAGTGGCAAAGTTAAACCAAAAAGCGTCATTGCAGGGAAGCATAGAAGAGTCATGCAAGGGGCCTTGGATTTCTCCAAAGCCTTGAAAGCAAACCTCCACCTAGTCCAGGGTCATGAATTTAGCCATGCATAATAGGAGCTCCTGCTCAGGGAAAATATTGTGGTGTGTTTTTTTTTTTGTTTTTTTTTTTTTTTTTTCAAAACTGAGAATAATTAAAGAGCAAAAGCAGCTTTAATGCCCTAGCAAACAGTGATAAAGCTGGTCCTCCACTGAATACAATCAACAACCAGTTCAGAGGAGGCTCATGGGAATGGAGGAGATTGTCTAACTTGGGGTCTGAGAGAGCATGTGGAAGGTGGCAGAGGTGTTTGGGTAACTGGGGAAGTGAGGAGATGTGGCCTCCATTGCTGCTTTTATGGAAAGGGTAACTTTTTTAAAGAACATAATAACAAGTGTTAGGGCTCAGGGATCCTGTAGGACCTTTACAGTGGTATAATTTTATTCTTTTTTTTTTTGTGATGTGATGCCTTCTTTGGAACAAAATCTCTGCATGAGCTGCTTACTGCACCTGGCAGGCCTGAATATGAATCTCGTAACATCAGGCAAAAGTGCTAATGCATCAGAGACCATGAGTGAGTCCTGCATGCACTGCAAGTGGTTTGCTTTTAAAAAGCTCAGAGCTAATGCACAACAAAGTTAATCAAATACTATGATGGCAAATACATAAAACATTTTACAGCTTGGGGTGAAAACTGGCAACTGCATTTTGGCACACAGCTTTGAAGGGGTGAGGGACAGTGTGTTTCAAATAAGGTGCATTAGCAGAATGGCAGGTGGAGTGATTTAAACTTCTCTTGCTTTTCTTCCCATTAATCTTCCCTGAAATGTGTTGTTCTGTGTACCAGGCTGCATTAGGAATAGAAGCTGCTTAAACATGCCAGACTCCCAATAATCCTCAGTTTAGCCTGAGATTTGCTTGACTAAGTATGGATTAACTGCTCACCGTGTCGATGTCTGTCTCTGTGCTAGTCACCTTAAGCTGTCTGTAGGGGCGCTTTGTGCTGAAGTAGAGTTTTAACTATGATACTAACTTTAGGCTTCGTAATTATAAGGATCCTGGGAAAGAAGAAAAGCAACCAGATGTGCAGAGGCATCCAATTATACAGGACATGAGAAAGATAAGGAGAAACTGAGAGAAATTTATTAGCACAACTAAGTTATTTTAGAGGTTGTGTTGACATAGCTTCGAAGGTTACGTTCCCAGGATTGAAAGTAGCCAGTAGTGATTTTGTTATTAAGAATTTTGGATTATTGTATCCAATCAGCAGCTGCCAAATCTGAAAGAGCTCTGTATAAAAGCATGTGCGCAACACACAATAAAGGGCTTACACTTTCATCATAATTGGCTCGTCTGGGTGGTGTCCAAGAACTTCGCGCGCTGACTGCGAAGAGCCCCTCGCGCTGATTACTAAGAACTCCGCCGGTCGACTACAGCTGTCACCTATTTGCTTTTTAGTGGATAAAGTCAAGGGAGTCCAGAGCACAGTTTGTGTTGTCCAGATGTATGTTCATCCTTTTTGTCACATGGGTCATGAGTTAAACTCCTCTGAGCAGGTTTCCTGTGTCTCTACTGGCTGCAGGCAAGTGGCAGGTGATTTGCAGGTGTGGTGGCTTGGGTCTGGATGTCTAAAGTTAGCATTTCTTGAGAGGGTCGTCTCACCTCTATCTTCAATGTGGCCAGACAAAGGGTAATGATATGAGGGATCTTTCTGCACATTTCTTAAACTCTACTTTTGGTGAAGTGTTTTCAGTGAGACAAAGAACGTAATGGTTTAGCATGCGAGAATTAACAGGTCTTCAAAAAGCTGCTAACTTCGAAGGATGGATAAAAGACTCATCTGTAACTCAAGCAGAGTTTCATCCATGGCACATGTGGAGATCGTGCAACATCAGAAGGTGAACAAGTTGAAGATTTCCAGGTATATATTTGCAAGCTGGTGAGCAACAATTTGCTTAGAGGTGATGGTTTTCCATCAGAGAGTAACAGAGCAGAAATACAGAATGGGTAAATGTTTGCAGGAGGAAGGTAAACTTGTTTGTGATGAGTGCTTATCATGAGTTGGGTAACAAGGGCAGCTAGCATATGTCACAGAAAATATTATGTCTGTTTTCTCTGCAGTTTATGTGTGTATCTTAGCTAAGTGCATCAGAGCCTTAATTCAGATACAGTAACTCTACCTCACATTGCTTCATGCTGGAAAAATAGACCTTTTCCAGTGAACTAGAATAAACAGATGCAGTTGCTAACAGCCAGCAGATGTTAGAAGCAAGTGAGCAGGAATCAGCTTGAGGGGCCGGTCTGAGGGGAGTAAGCTCTCCATGGAGTTGGGAGACAGGGAAGGATCTGAAGAGGTTTTCCCTGAAGAGAGGGCAAACTGTGCTGAAAGACATTTTTAGCTTTGAACAAGGTCCCATTAAATTCCAGAAATCTCTTCTATTGTCCTTTTTTTTAAAAAAAAAAAAAAAAATCCGAGCATCTTTTAAAAATCTTTTTTAAAAGAATCTGAGCATCTTGTTCTTGTTGTGTTTGGCAGCCCAGGTGAGATGGCTAACTTGGATATATATTTAGGGCACAAGAATGTCCAATAATTACTCTTCATAGTTTCCAGAAGCTGTCTGATAACTAAAAAGAAACTTGTGGCTTTTCTGTCACCTCTTCGCAGAACTGGAGTGAATGGGAGAAGATGATAAATACGAAGAGGGGCAAGTGAAAAAGACAGTGGCAAGAAAAAAAACAAATAGTCCTAATTTCTTCCGTTGCAACTCTGAAAGAGCTGATTGTTCCCACCCACCACTTTTGGGGAGGTTTTAAGCAATCTCTGTAAAGGGGTGGGCTACAGTATTAAAAGCTGAAAATTACTGCTGTGGGCAAGGTGTTTCCAATGATGCAAGTTACCTGATGTGGTTTTTTTTATACACTGCTTTACACATGGAGCATTTAAAAATTTGGTAATTTACAGAAATCCATTTTCAATCTGCTTGTGGACCATGCTGTGCTGTTGTGCTGCTTTGTTTCTTGGAATCAAGATGTTACAATCAGCTGCTCTTTTGGGGGGAAAAAAAAACTAAAAACCCCTGACACTAATTAGGAAAATCTGACTGTGGAAAGCAGACTTAAGAGCAGGTAGTTTGCCTCTGTGCTGTTAAATTCAGATGGGTTGGGGACTGGGTAGAAAAGGCATTGTGTCACTCAACCTAGGAGCCAAGGTTCCTGACGTTGTTAAAGGAGAAGGTGGCTTAGAACATGGGAGTTGTAACTCCCTGCTGATTACAACAGGAATCATAGAATAGCTGAGGTTGGAAGGCACCTTTGGAGACCATCCCCCCTGCCCCACCTTCATATTTGTACACACACAGATCCCTCTGAGCCTTCTCTTCTGCAGGCTAAACAAGCCCCTCTTTCTCACCCTCTCCTTATGTGTCTGATGCTCCGAGCCCCTTGTATTTGTAGCCACTGTCTGGCCTCACTCTTGTACGTCCATGTCTCTCAGAACTAGACCTGGCACTCAAGATATGTTTCACCAGTGCTAAACAGAGGGGAAGGATCACCTCCGTCAACTTTCTGGTGAGTATAAAGAGAAATATATGCAATGACACAGGGTGGATGAAAGCTTTCTCCACCACCAGATTCCCACCCCAACTTGGAAGAGAGCAGTAATGGAAGTTTTGTGCAAATATGAATGCCAGGTGAAGTGGATATGGTGTTACAGCTCCCAAAAAGGTGCATCCCCTCCAGAAAGAGTCACCGTTTAGGATACCTTACGTAATAAAGTTATCTTACAGTCTGTGCTGACCTCCTCAAGAGTGTGTTGGCTCTTGTGAAGCACCTGGCCTTCCATACACCTTGTATAGGAAGGGAACCTAACTGAGGGCTGAGTGCCCCTCTCTTGGGACCTAGGCAGCCTGCAACCCTGTAGGGTCAGGGACCCATTTTGGTCTGCCATCCTTCAAGAAGTGCAGTAACCTTTCTATATATTGCAGGGTTATTTTGAAGGTATGCTCATTAAATGAGCTCGGAGGAGAGAATAATGGCCACCATGTAAGTATATATTAGATAGGATAAAGGTCCAAAAAAATGATATTGAACAAATTCAACCAGACATCTGCTGCAGCCCTTGCTGGGGCTGAGAATCTTCTAGTGAGTGAGTGCCCTTATAAAATGATAGTATGTTATTTGGCTGGAAGTTAGTTATTGTAATAGAGAGGCTGATGATCAATATTATGCTTGCCATCAGTTAAAACCCGTCAGTAGAAATAGAGGAGAGTACTATCTAGTGGCAGCCTTACTTTATTTTTTAAAATAGGAGAAGTCATAAGTCTAGAGTACACTTCTGGCATTGTATTTCTGTTAATGAAAAGGTGAGGGAAAATTATTCCTGCAGCAGGATCAACCATGAGCCTAGCTTAGTGCTGGTGTTTAATTTAGAGACAAAAAGCCATTGTATGTCTTCTGAGTAACTGAAGTGACACTAACAGTCCTTACCACTGGAAAAAAAAAATCCTGTGCAAATCTCTGAGGGAGAACGTATTATGATTTGGTATTAAATCTATACTGAGTCTAGCCCAGCTACCCTGCTTTGACTTGGAGTTGTGGTTTGTGTTAAACTATTTGGCAGCTTTTTTTACTGCCAATTTATTGTAGTTGATGTTGCAAATTCCTGATGCTGTCTGTACCAGTAGCTTGATCCAATATCATCTGTGAAGTCCAGATGGTTTCCATGACATTGTCCATATTCTCTTAAAAGCAGAGTGTAATTTCTAGAGCAAAATTAGATCCTCTCTAGGAGTTACACCTCTTAGCATGACTTGTTAATGGTAGATCAGGGCTTTACAAACTCTTAATTTACAAGCTTTTAAGATTGTAGAGGTTGGGTCTGCCATACTGTCTGCACTCCACTGTAAATACTGTCCCTTGTGGGGTGGTAAGGAGGGACACAAGGGTGGGAGATGCTACCATTTCCTTTGAGTTGCTGTTGTAACAGCAGGCCAATGCAACCTTTCTGAGAAGGCAATCTCCTTCATTTAGGAGCAGACCTCTACTCCGTTTCCCCACCATCTGTCTAGGACAGAAAACATCCCTACTATAAGAGGTAATAGAGCACTTTTTGAGTGGAGCATTTACAATTTGAGCCGACAGTTCTTTCCTTCCAGAGCTCTTACTTTCTGTAACTAGCTTTGCAGGCTGCAGTGAAGTGGTATTTTGTGAAAGGGTGACATCTTTGTTGTTTGGGTGATGATAGCAGTTTTGTGCACTTAGCTTTGCAACAACATAGAGAACGTGTTGTCTCCAGTATGTGAGTGGCAAAGCAAATGGTATACAAAAATAGCTAATCCTGTTCAGACTGTCCTGCACCTTCTTTTCCCAGTGCTTCTTTAGGATGATTCCCTTTAATAAAGTTCAGTTCAGATATTCTACTCTTAAAGGTAGAAATTGTTGAATACATTGTCTTTGTCTCTGGAATACAGAATCATCTGTCTGCTAATCCAAGCAGATGACTGTAGGCTGGTATATGGATAGTTTGAGTATGTAACTTGATTTCCAAGCATGTGAGCAGAAACTTTTTGTAACTAAATGTTTTCAAAGTTCTGCACTGTGTGCTCATCTAAGACTTGCATCAGGGCTCTGTGCTATATTGGTTACCATAAACTGGGGGAAGAAAGAATGACTTGATCACTGATTCCATGTAGTAGTAAACAAGGTATTCCTGGTAGCTAGGATTTGTCTTGTATAAAACTGGCAAACCTTATTGTCAACTTCTGTATTTTGACAGAAACTTTTAATGGGTCACAAACAATTGAACTAAAATCTGCAGAAAATCCAGGTTTTATATTTCTCTCTGTGATTTTAACCATGTTATTGCAAGATTAGTGAACAAACACGTATTTCATGTATCTGTGTGTAATTCTGATCTTTAGTTGTTAAGATATATCTTTGGGGGAAAACCAAATATCCAAAATACTATTCTCACCTTTTCATTTTATCTGGTATCTGTTGGTGACGATTATTAGTGTGGAAAATGTGTGACAGTGCTGTCATCAGTGTCTTGAGCAAAGATGAGCTATTACT
The DNA here is from genome assembly GCF_000699245.1 of Pterocles gutturalis. NCBI lineage: Eukaryota > Metazoa > Chordata > Aves > Pterocliformes > Pteroclidae > Pterocles > Pterocles gutturalis. Next base: position 777 of record NW_010107138.1, on the reverse strand, counting down.
GCAGCAACAATGTGTAAGTGGGATAAAGTGTGCTTATTAAATAAGCAGATGCTGTGGAACTGGGGAAAAAAAACATTGTGTTTATATAGGATTGGTCTGTCTATAACAGATCTGAGTAATGCCAGTCACTCATTCTGTCCTCACAAAGGTTACCATTTCCTTGGTTACACTGATTCAAATGTGACTCTTTCCTGAAATATAATCTGTGAAATGATAAGGCTTAAAATAAAAAAAAATCAAAATCGATCCAAGCAAATGTTCCTCTCCCTATTCCAAATAAAAGCTATTCAAAGACAGTTTTGATTTATTTTTCATTATGTTGCCCTCTATGTCAAAGACCAGCTGGAGTGCATGGAGCCCCACCTGGGGTTAGATGAGGAACCAACAGAGAGCCTGTGGGAATCTATGCTAAGGCACATGGAAAACAAGCAGGTGGTTGGTGACAACCAACACAGCTTTACCAAGGGAAAGTCATGCCTGACAAATTTGGTGGCCTTCTATGACAGGGCCACAGTGCTGGTGGATAAAGGAGGGCAACTGACATCATCTACCTGGACTTGTGTAAAGCCTTTGACACTGTCCCACATGACATCCTTGTCTCTAAGTTGGAGGGACATGGCTTTGATCGAAGGACCACTCGCTGGATAAGGAATTGGCTAGACAGCCGCACTCGGAGAGTTGTGGTCAATGGCTCAATGTCCAGGTGGAGACCGGTGACAAGTGGTGTTCCGCAGGGGTTGGTAGTGGTGCCAGTGTTGTTTAACATCTTTGTTGGTG
>NW_010107137.1:0-278 GCF_000699245.1 Pterocles gutturalis | reverse complement strand
TTTTTGATTGTTTTGGGCTTTTTTTGTTTGTGGGGTTTTTTTGTTTGGGTTTTTTTTTTTTGGTTGGTTACTTTTTTGGGGTTTTTTGGGGTTTTTTCAGGAGCAGAACTGCTCGCTTATTTTAGACATCTCCAGATCCAGGGTTTGCCACTTCCCAGGGAAGGGAGAGGAAGGACGGAGCTGTCACGTTGCCGTGGGGCCGGTCTCTGAGCCGCTCTCCTGCGGGACGGCGCGTGCGTCGGGTGTAAATCCCGGCTGTCGGCTCTGAGTCGTTCAGA
>NW_010107136.1:0-1138 GCF_000699245.1 Pterocles gutturalis | reverse complement strand
CCAAAACTTGGCCTCTTCCATTTACCTGCGTCAATGAGATGAAGATGGACCAAAATAACAAGCTCTGACCCTGGAGCCTCACATCCAGATGTTATGTGATGCCCATCAGCAGGTTGTAATTTAATCTCACAAGCCCAGATTCACAGGTCTAATAAGAGAATTTCCTGTCAGCACTAGCTGCTTCTTGATGTTCTTTGTGCTCTGTGCTGTCTGCAAGGTGCACTGTGATCCCAGTTGCAGGACGGGCCTCATCTAGGAAATGCAGGCAGTCCAAGTAGAGCATAACTTGCAGAGGACTGCCACAAGAGAAAGGCATAACGCTTAGAGGCCACAGACGGATTTGGGTCTTGCTGTTAATGCCTTGCCTTTTGGAAGGGCTCAGAACAAAATAATTCTCTTGCCCTGGAAATAAGGTGGGCTAGCAGCATGCTATAAGTTCTCAGCCTTGTAAAAAGAATCACCGTGGAGTAATGTAGCCACGCCATGTGGCAAACACAGGTGGTAAGAAGCCAAGGGAGAAAAGGATAGAATCTCTCTGTAATGAAGCCTGAATGCATTGGACTAAACACTCAGGCTTTCTGCTGTGCATCCTGAAGGAGCAGATGCTGCCCTACAAGAGGGCTGGGGAAGGGATTCTATCTTCAGTCTCTCTGAAGCCACTGTTTCCCTCTCTGCACTTGGCCTTATGCTAAGTGCAAGACTTCAAAGGAAGACAATGCTGACTTCTGTTAGTTCAAATGAAGCCCCTGAATAATTGTGTGGGTTCAGTTCTTAAATGCAGCATTATTCTTCCTGCCTTCACTGTAGGTACAAGTGTGCCTTTTTCACATCCTTTATTTTATCCCAGCTAGACTCAGGTTCTTTAAGGCTGGATTTCTTTTTCTTCTCTATGTATATAGATAGAAAAGTGCAAAGCAATAATCTCTCAACAGAAGCCTTACAGCCCAGCCACAGGGCAGGCAAAAGTGAGGGCACTGTAGTTTTGAAACTCCCAAGACAATTTTAAGATATATATCAGATCTGAGGGGAAAAGGCAAGGAAGCTCAAGTGGAGCTTAAAGTCAGAGGCACATAAAAACTGTGGGATCTTGTAATTTCTCAGAGTGCCTGGTAGAGCACAGTAAGCATTATTTCTTGGT
>NW_010107135.1:0-9757 GCF_000699245.1 Pterocles gutturalis | reverse complement strand
GTTGCCCGCAGTTGGCACTTGCTGGCGGTGTTCAGGAATTCACAAGCCTTTCCATTTTCATTGCTTTCTAAATTGTCCTGGTCGCCGAGATGATTTTACCTCTGTCATTTGACGAACAGCACACAGTTGTCAGCCTCAGGATGTCTACAATGATTTAACTCCTGAGAATCATTTGAGGTAAAATAAAACTTTCTTATGTTGCATAATTCATATTGAAGGACCAGGTGTAATTCTGCTATTAACAGTTTAAAAGGAAATAATATTTTATGGTAAGCTACCAATGAAGAACAGATTCAGGGTTGGTAACTATAATGACTTGACTTTATGATGGTAACGCTCACAAGTTGGGTCAGGACACCTGACCATGGGAGGACCATCTCTTGGGGATTCCTCAGCTTTCAAAGTGACCGAGCATGTTTTCAGAAACATATTAATTGTTCTCAGACACCGTTCAGATATCTCAGCATTTAAGTTTATTATGAATCATTTTGTCTTCCCTCTTTAATTTGCTCATACTTATAAATCCTTGGAATGTTACTGAGAGTACAGATAATAAAATATTGTGAAAGACAGCTAATATGCAGCCTGATATGTATTCTGTGACTCACGCTGGCCAAAGTAAACCTCTGTGCAAACTAGCTTTGAGTTCTATGAAAGTAATTGGAAATCTTTCAGTTATTATGGAAATGGCTCCAGTTTCTGCTCCAGCTGTTCATGTGAGAAAAACAGCTGCTTTCAGCTAACTCATTTTAGGATGTTATGTTAAGAATCTGTTAAAAAATACTCATTGGGGGGGGGGGGGGGGGAAATATTTCTAGACCAAGGGGGGCCAGAACATACAAATCAAGGGACAGCTGATAGAAACATTGCTCTCTTGTACAAATAGTTGCAGACTTCATATGTGCGGTACCATATAAATTGATTTACAGGTCTGCCTCAGTAGTGGTCAATGTAATTGATTTTGATCAGTGTTCAGCCTAGTCGTGGTTTTGCTTTGCCTCGTGAATCAGGTGCATTCTGAGTCTCTGTGACCACAGCTTTCCATCCTCCTGCATATATTGTTCCTTTTCCTTGTTTGCCTTGCACCCCACTCTCTGCTGCTTCTTGAATCTCTAGGTCCTTCTTCTCTCAGGCTAATTGCTTCAGTTCTAATGTCAACTGTCCTCTGAAGTCTGTGTTTTTCTTTGGTTAACTCTGAAATTCCTGTATTTTTCTATAACATGGTGTTTCTTGAGCCGAAACATCTTTTTTGCTCCTCTGGAGTACGTGCAGGTTTCGGTTTACGTGGCAGCTGGCATGCGAGGCACTGTAGTTACCGGTTTTAGTGATCACAGAGACAATTTAGCTACTGTTTGCAGTTAAAGATCATTAGCAGCTTTCTGGCTGTATTTGCAGCTAAAAATTGCAGTTGCTTCCCACTTCTCTGTTTTGGGCCAGCTCAGCTTCTTTTGACCAATGCTGTTGGGAACTCTGAGAAACCCTGCTCTGACCTAAACTATATCAGGGCTACATGGAGGGGAGATAACTGTACCATCTGATGTAATACTTGTCTCCTTCTTCTGTCTGTCTCCCAATCTCTTTTGTCCCAGGAAAGAATATAGTTGCCACAAAGATGGCGCATACTGCTAAGGATATTAAGTGACTGACATTTTAGATAGCTAGGTACTTAACACACCGTTCATTTGCTTTCACAATCTTGATGCATTTCTGCAATAAAGCAATAGAAAATTACCGTCTGAAGCTGTGGGAACTATCTTAATTAATGTACAAAGAATACATTTTTATTTCTAGACAGATCTTAACTGGGAATGGGTGAAAGGAAGCACCACTGGCTTGTGTACTGTACTTCTTCCACCTGGTGCAATAGCAGACTGTTGCTGTTCCCGCAGCAACCGGTTTGTTTACCTTCCATGCTGTTCTGAGCCACCTCCTGTAATATTTAGTTGCACATTTAAAAAGCAACTATGTGCTGCTGCTGTGGAGGTTGAGGCTGGAAAACAGTTGGGAGCTGGAAGATAGTGAAGGGGACCTGAGGATGTGGCACTTGGCCAGGCCAGGAGCGGTGTCAGCCGAGAGGTGTGTGAGCAAGAAGGGGGAATTGTCCTCCTGTGCTGGAGGATGGGCAAAGCTGGGTGTTGCTGAGGAGCAGCTGTGTGCATTTGCTGTGAGGAGTTGTCTCAGGAACGCTGGATGAGCATAGTGCAAAATTGATAATCAAACTGCTGTGACTTTGCGTGTATTTTTAAACCAGAGTCCCCAGTATGCTATGTTATTTTTTCTGCTTTAGACCTTCCTAGGCTTTTCCATTTCCTCATTTACCTGCTGTATTTCCTCGTTCAGCTTTTCAGGTTCTGTTTTCTGGTTTTGGTTTGGTTTGGGGTTTTTTTTGGTGTTTTTTTTTCTTTTCCCTAATGACCATTACATTTCTTTTTTACAATCTAGAGTTCATCCACCTCTCCAGCCATATTCTTAAAAGCTGTTTACTTCTCCAACCTGTGGCAGACTATTTATCTGTTATATTTGTTCCCTTTTTCTCAGTTTTCTGTGATTGTCCATTTAGTAATTCTGTCCTTCCTCACTGGTATCCTTTCCTTCTGTCTCCTATTGCAGACAGCCCATCTTTTCCTCTTTCTCTCAGTTCCACTTTCAAGCTTCATACTCTCTTTCCCCCTAGCTTCCATTCCCAAATGCTTCTGTTTCTTCAGTCTCGCACTCCAAACTCTCTCCCCCACACTGTAGCAAAGTCTTGGAGAGCCTTGACCAGAGCAATGTCTTTTCATACCTGTGTCATTTTGCAGATAAAAGGGGCAAGAATTTTTTCTCACCCTAATGGACCTGTCTTTTTCCCTTCTTGCTTCTGCAGACAAATATAATGCTATTCCTGTTTTCAGGTTCTACATTGCGTTACATCCAGAAACTTTCCACAAAACAATGGCCAGACTGTTGCAACCTCCACCTAAGTTTCATCCCTCAGAATGGGACATTGCAAACAAGATGCAGTGTGCCAGTACAGAGTCTCAGCAATCCAGGTCAGAGTGCATGATAGCTGAGAGTCAGAGGCTGCTGGATGAAATAGAAAAGAAAACTCGGAAAACCCAAAGTGATGTCAACAAGAAAATAGGTAATCCAATGTGTTCTGCAGGTGTCAAGATGTATTATTTGAGCTATATGTTTAAGATGGACTTAGAAAATTCGTTGATAGTGAATACGAATATATGTCAATGCCATGCTCTCTGATCTCATGGACAAAAAAAAAAAATTAAAAAATATTTTGAGGCAGATTGTTTGTTTTGTAACAAACGAATTACTTCTCCAAAACACACAGAAAGCTATTCCAACCAAACCTCCTGACACGGAGTTGCAAAACTGTCTCCACACATCAGCCTACAGCACTACATGCACTCCACTGTGGAGTAAGTCTGTTTTTAGCCAGGCCTAAGATCTGACTCACAGTGCTCTGGCATATAAAATGGGCTTGTATTAATACCTGTCTGCAATTTTCATCTGCAGAACAGAGACGGGAAGAAATAAAATTCTGGAAACAAGAATTGGATAACAAACTTGAACAAATTGTTCATGAGACAGAGGTACTGTTGACTTTCAAGACTAGGTTGGAGAAATCTTTGGAGAGCTGCAGAGAGCCACTTGACATAGCCCAAAAGTGTCTCCTGAACAGGTGAGATGATTAACAAGAAAAGCATTCAAGGAGAACAAAGAACATCTAGGAGATGAACCTTTAACAAATAATAAAAAAGGCTGCAAACTTAGGGCCTGCCTCTCTTTGCAGTGCTGTCACAGTCTCATTTAGGTGTTACAACAAGGGGGAACTAAGGCCATAAAGGAAAAACTTCCCGTGTGGCAAGGAAAAGCCTTCGATTTTGAAAGCTGGGCTTCATCATCTTCTGTTAGTTGCAGACAGTTGAACATTGTGGCTGATGGCTTTTCCTCTTTTTGTTCAGGCAGAGGCGAACTGGGATTGACTTGGTGCATGATGAAGTCGAACAGGAACTGGTGAAGGAAGCTGAAGTCCTCCAGGGGGTTATTGCTTTGCTTGAACGTACATTGGAGAAAACCAATGAGCAAATCAGGTGCAGAGGCAAAGAGCATAACTGAACACTGATTAGCTGAAAAGTAGGACAGACATAATCCTGAGAAGTTGTAGGGTGAGGCTGAACACAGGTCCAAAGTTACCTTCAATGCTAAACAATTACAGGAGGTCAGTCCTAATTCATACTGTTTGATCAGTAATGGTGAGAAGTTCTGTTTGTTAGAACTTGAAGTACTTGGCCTGTGACCTCTGGTCTTCTCATGATCTAGTCCTGTACATTTAATTCCAATGGCAATTGTACTATAAATTTATGTGGAGGCAGCTTCATGCTCTATCTTTTGGGACTCTGCAACTAACAGTTCATACATGAAGAATTCCATGTCAGCATTTGTATTATCTAGTGCACGTATGCATGCACGTTAGGGACACCTGTAAGTGCCTACACTTTGGCTTAGAGTCTGGTTGTTTCTCCTCCTAGACTAAACCGTTCAGCAAAATACAACTTGGAAGTGGATCTGAAGGACAAGTTCACAGCTTTGATGATTGACGATTACTGTGCTAGCTTGATAAACAACACTCCTGATATCAAATACGCTGGTAATGCAGTGAAGATAGAAGGAAAGTAAGTGGTTATTTAGTTCAGTGAACGTGTGAGAATTATACAGCTAGTATGAGCTGTTCCAGTAATAGTGAGTTTAAAGTAATTTTGTGTAAAACAGAATGTATATGTCCATCATGTTTTTATAATTCTGTCCATCACTTTAGTATCTGTAATATATCTGTGAAATAAACCACAATAATCATCTTCCCAGTGAATGGCAGTTTACTAAAAACTTTTGAGCCTCACAGGTAGTTAAGGAAAAATTTCACACATTGCTTGAACCCAGAACAGATGTACTAATCTAACTTCCTCTCCTCTCCCAGGGTGTCCTGGTGGGGAGAACGCTGGACTGGGACACAGGAGGTTTGGAGTCAGTTTCTGACTCAGTCATTAACCTGTCAAATGTGCCCCTTCTGTGTGGGTTAGTGTGAAAGGTTAAGATGGAGAAATAGCTACCACGGAAAAATGGGCTGAGAAGAGGAAACATACTGAGAAGGCCATGTGTGTGTGAGACAGTCTCCCAAGGACACTACTGGCTCTGTAAGAACTGACAAACTTGGTCTGGTTGGGAGTTGGCTTCCCAGCTGTTGCTCCAACCTGTGCTTTAAGTGACTGTCTTAGAGGCGGGGTACTGTGTGAGAGAACAGGTGAATGTTTTGTGTGAATGGTTACCTGCTATTAATAGTAACAGACTAATACATTAGTAATAACAGCTTAATTAATGAAAGGTGTTCTAAGAAATATTGGTTATTATCTGTGTTTCCCCCACAACCGCTTAATCCTTTATCGGGGAAAGGAAAGTCATAACAAAGTAGCTCTGTGACTTCACCAAATTCGTTTCCATCCTACCTTTGTCTACTTCGTTGTGAAATGTTTGCAACAGAGAGGGTCTTTATTTTTTATCTGCAGAATTCCCAGCACAAGTGACACTCACTGGGACATGCATTTAATAGTACTGCTTTGCTCTCAGTTCCGTGGAGTAATTAGAGATTTACAAAGTCACAGAGGACCTGATGCTGCCAGCTGATGACCTTTTATTCTCTTTCAGTTTTGTTAGCCCTGAAGACTGGATGGATTTCTCAAACATAAATGTTGAAAAGGCTGACAAGCAGAGAAACAATTCTTTGGCACTGAGGGCGCTGATTGATGGCATTCTCTCACAGACAGCGAATGATATGCGCAAGCAACGTGAGGTGGTAAATGTCGCGTTTAGAAATAGGGTGAAGGAAGTCAAGGATGCCAAGCACAAGCTAGAGACACTCCTTGCAATGGTAAGTGGTAGGGGACAGTCAGTGAAAAAGTGGAAACAGTGGGCTTGGGTTATCTACCAGTTTTCTCAATCTGGGGGCTTGAGCTACTTTTAAGAATTTTACATTTGCAGTATTGGCAATTGGGGCTGTATTTCCCACCCTCCCACACCCCCCCATAAAAATAATCTTAGATTTTATTTTCTCAGCTCTGTGTGCACCACTGGAGAGGTGAATTTCTGGAATCACTCAGTATAAGTGTTGCTGTAGATGTCAGTAAAGTCAGGATTTCCCTTGTGATTTTTAGTTACACGGGGCTGCTATAGAATTTTCATGATTGTGATATAAGAGCCTAATAACTTACAAGATCAGGCTCAATGTACTCAAAAATCGATACATGAAAACTGAGTGTTAATGTTAAAAATTAATGGCTGAGCGTAAATCTCCAGTTTCATTCAGAACAGTGTCACCTGTTTTCCAATGAAGGAATCATAATCCTGGTTGACCTTTGTAAAATATCCTTTGGTGAAATAACATCTTAACATAATGAGTGTTACTATGATTGTTATTACTATAATTATTAAAGAAGATGTTGATGATTTCACCCATTGTAAGAGACAGTGTGCAGCACTTCCTTCTGTTGAATTTGTTAAGGTGATGGATGAGACTGCCTCACAGGAGAAGAACATTGCAGCCTTAAAGAAAGCAATTGCTGATAAAGAAGGACCTGTTAAAGTGGCTCAAACCCGCTTGGAAGTGAGAAACCGTCGCCCCAATGTGGAATTATTGTGTTATGACACAGTACAATATAGGCTGATTAATGAAGTTCAGGAGATTACAAAAGATATTCAAAGGCAAGTGGAAATGATGAAAGAGGAGAAAAATCTGGGGTATAAAGTACTGGGTTAATTTAATGAGTCAAAGTAGCATTGGGTCCCAGCTGTTGACCCTGAAGGGTTGGGAATTACTTTTCCCTTAAGGGTGGGACACTTTAAGGGAAGCTGCATGGATAATATTCACTCTCTGTGAATCCCTTTCCATCTTTTTTTTTTTTTTCTCAGAATTCTTATCCCATACCAAAAAAAACCCCCAAACTATCCAGGTGTTTTCAACTAACGCCTGCCTGTATTTTCCTTGTTAGATTAAAGGACACACTGGCACAAGCAGAGACGGAGCTGAAAGGTCTGAGCCGCCGACAGCTTTCCTTGGAGGCAGAGATCCAGGTCAAGGAGAATACATTGTACATTGATGAAGTGCTCTGCATGCAAATGAGAGAGTCTGCTTACATTAACAACTTCTGAAGCCATCACCGTGGGAGATCGTGTGTGCTCCAAAGAGACAGCTGCTGCTGAAATTTTATTGACAAACCTCCAGATTTATTGGTTTGGCTCAATGCTGTCCTAGTTCTAGTTGTGCAAGGTAATTAAAACAGACCTAGTACTTAACAGCTATCTGTTTCACAGCTGTCTATGCTCTAGAACTGGTGAGATGTCCCACTTGGCAACAAAAATCCAGAATAAGAAGAAATGTCCCTTCTTCCATGTTATTTATCTAATGTGCAACCAATTATATCTTTTGCCATTGAAAGGTCTAGAAGCTGTGGAAGCTAGAGCAGGAGTCTCCTCATAAGTCACTTGTTGGAAGGCTGGGCAAGTGGGAGGGATGACTCTCAGGACTAGCCATGGTATATTTTGTTCTTAACATCCATTGTTAAGAACTAGGCACAGGGTGTATGTCAAACTTAACAGGAGGTAGGGACTGGTGATACACTGGATAGTGCATCTGATGGCATCCGAGTCAAGCTCAAGCCAAGGCTGACTTTGGGCTAATCACTTCGTCACCCCCATGTCTGTTTCCCTGTTTGTACAATTGAAACAATGAGATGGGTGTCACGGGCAATGTGTTTGAAGCTCTACAATGAGAAGTGATGAAAAAAGAGGAGGGCCTTATTTTTACTAGAGATGCCTGTGAAGGTGGAAAAGAGCTCACTGCTTCCTTTGGTTTTGGCAAGGAGAAACAAAGCAAGGGCAAGAATAAATGATGCTGGAGACACAGAAGGCCGTTTCCCAAGTCCAGCACTTTAATGCATGGCGTGTAAAATTGTCCTTTGCCTCTCCTGTTCAGAGGCACTGCTGTCAAGATTCAAATTCCTTATTAATGTCCTCCAGAGGATCCATTGATTGCTTATGGATGTCACTGGGTGTTCTCTCTCCCTGTGGCTTTACACCATTGGATAGGTGATGACAGAATAATTAAGCTCTGAGTCAATCAGGTATTTGAACTTCCTGTTCAACTTCCCCAAGCCAGAAGACCAACAAGGTAGTGGTAAACAACCACAATGCAAGAAGTTACCAGTTACACTCTCAAGGCTGGCCTGTGCAAGCATTCAGCTCCCTGCACGCTTTTCCAGCTCTCATAGTCTCCCTCCCGAGTTCAAGATTTGTTTTCTCTACCCCTGACCCCTCCCTCTGCAAACTTCAGCAGTTGCTGTGGAGCAAAGAGGTTAACATTTGTGATGTCGTGACAACTGAATTTATGCAAGGGCGAACAGTGAACAAAGCCAACTTGAGCCAAGTCATTTGGGTTGAGGTGAAGACAGTGAAAACAAAAAGCAGACTTGTTTGGTAGTCCCTTATGAAGTGAGAAATACAGACCACAATCTACAAGGGATCAAGCAGCTGAGCAATAAGCAGCCAAGAAGGGAAGTGATGCATCCTCTGTTGTCTCTGCAAACAGACAGGGCATGGAATGCTAGCGTTTTGTCAGTACCCTTGCAAAGAGGCAAAAATTCAGAATGTATTTCCTACCTCTGTAGTGCAAGTGTCTTATCCTGTCCACTTGGTAAATCACTGCTTAGCTCTTGGGGATGAAACTGGAAAAACATCTAGTGATACTTTCTTATGATTTGCGCCAAAATCAAGGCTTATTGGCTGCTAGGACTACAAGAAGACACAACTCAGAAGTATGCGATGCCAATCTCCAATCTACCTTTCCTCCTTTGCATGTGCTGTTCTGTTGGGTAAAAAAGTTTAAATGGATGGAAACAACAGAGGCACCATAAGAAACTAAAGAAAACATGCAGATCCCCGGAAGTCTGCTTTGCAACTACAAAGGCTCTGATATTTCTATTTTAATTTTATAAACAGGCATGAAGGGAAAGGATGACTGTAGTCACTGAAGTCTATTACTAATAAAGTTTGAAGGTTATGTAGGATGTTTTAGCTAATCTCGGGTAGTCTGGTTGTCAAGGAGACTGCAGGAAGAGCTGAAACAAGAAGGGGTATCCTGAAGAGCAGAATGTCTGAAACAAACATGCGCTTTGTTTAGTTTGTTTACCATTAATCAAGGACTTTCTGTCAAGTAAGCAGGAACTACCTAAGGGAGAACTTCAAAGTGATTAAATGATAGTGTGAGCAACTGCCTGCGGAGCACTGGTAAGCCCTACCACGAAGGCATGAAAGTGGGAGGAAAGTAATTCTTGCAGGGGCAGATCATGACCACCGACTCACAGACCACCTATCCCAATAATACCCCGGACCCAAAAGAAGACGAGAATGAGTGTGGCCACTGTTTTACAAGCTAAGCGAGAAGACCTTAGCCAAGCACTGTGTAGAACAGTCATGCATACGGAGCAAGGGAGGAGGAATGCGTTACTGTTCTGTGTGGCAGTAGCCGATGATTTGTAACCAGGGGCTGTCAGCTCTGTGGATTGCCACACAGCACTTCTCTCTGTGCAGAAATGCAATAAGACGATGTCTCGACTCTGCGGATTGACTTGTTGCACACCCGGTGACGGATCCCGATTTTTTGGGACAACAAAGGCACGAAACTGGGCGGGGTGGGGGAAGGGGGGGCGGCAGT
>NW_010107134.1:0-744 GCF_000699245.1 Pterocles gutturalis | reverse complement strand
CGGGAGGACAGGACACGGGGGGGGGGCACCCCTGATACCCCAGAGCAGAGCACGCACCGGGGAGAACCCGCCACGCAAAATCCACTGGGGGCGACGGACCCGTCCCCGGCCCTCCTCGGCTTCTGCTTTTCCATCACATAAAAGTTTCAGGTTTTTTACTTTTCCAACGTCTTCAAGTTGGGGGTTTTTGACGCTTTTCCACAAAATCACAATCTGCAGATGGGGCTTTTCCAGGAGCCCCAAATTGGGTTCTTTTTTTCCCTCCCACTGTAGACCTGTTTTTTAAATCCTTTCCAGGAAATAGTTGCTGCGTGTTTCACAAACCTTATCTATCACAGACATTTACACTCAATGTATCTATTTCCATTTATTCACACTCCACTTGTGTAGAATATCCATACTATGTATATATGTACAGTTATATATTTAGATATTTAAATATCTTCTTAGACTTCTCTCTGCCCTTCTCTCTCCAATTAGATTTAGCCGTGGATAGTTACGGATCATCTCTGCTCAGATGACGTGCAGGATCTATTCAGACTTACTGTGTAAGGCAGAGTAAGCGCAGGTAGATCTGTCTATTCGCAGTTTTGCTATTTTAAATTCCTTCATATACAAAAAAAATTTAAAGTCCTTTATATAAGCTTAACAAACCCAGAGGTCTTGCTTGCACCTAGGAACACCCGCAGCCGCCCCGCGGTCAGCCGAGCACCGCTCCCCGGCAGCGCCCCGCGGCACCCCCAG
>NW_010107133.1:0-514 GCF_000699245.1 Pterocles gutturalis | reverse complement strand
TAAAATCCCTCTTTTTGCCCCAAAATCTCCGTTTGCCTCAAAATATCCCAATTTTATCCTCAAATCCCCTTTTTTTTTGCCCCCAAATCCCCCAATTTTGCCCCAAGCTCCCATTTTTGCCTCAAAATCTCCTCTAAATCCTTTGGTGCATTTTACATTGTTTTCGCTGCAAAGATAATTTTAAGAAAAGTTGCGGTATTGCAGATACCGAAAGGTCATGGGAACCTCGTGCTAAGATTAGTCCAACTTCTTCTTATCAATAGCTGTAAGTGGCGTTAGCCTTTTAAAAGGAATACTGTGTGAGTGTTAAAAGTTTTTTTTTTTTTTTTTTTTTTGCCCCCAAATCTCTGCTTTTCTCCTTTCCTGGGGACACTGTCTGGGGGGACCTGGGGACATCGCCTGGTTGACCAGGAGGCTTGGGGACATTGGCCAGGGGGCCTGGGGACATCATCTGGGCTTCCAGAGCACCTTGGGGACATTGTCTGGGTGACCAGGGGACTTGGGGACACTCTCC
>NW_010107132.1:3215-4829 GCF_000699245.1 Pterocles gutturalis | reverse complement strand
CCCAGACCCTTCTGTGATTCTAATCCTGGCTCCCCTGTGGTGTCCTGGGCATCTCCACCACTGTCTTCTTCCTCCCCTGGGCTGTCCTCAGCCAAAAGCCCCCCAGCAGCAGTACTGGCATTCCCGAGCTGGTGTGGGCTCAGGGAGCCCTTGGACACATCTCTCCCTGTGCTGCTTGGGCACCGCTGGCCCTGCTCAGCTGCGGGGAGCTCTGCTCCAAGCCCCCATCCTCGGGCTCACAGGTGTCCTCAGCACCACAGCACTCTGCACCAGCAGAGCTTTGACCCAGCTGCTCCAGACCCTCCATCTGTGCCCCCATTAATGACCCGACATGAGCTGGTGGGTTCAGCGATGTGAGGAGAGGATTTCCACAGGGTCCGAGGACAGCCCACACCCCCTGCCCCTTGCCTGAGCATCTTTGCAGGGTCCTGTGCGTCCCTGCCCCAGGCCAGTGCCTGTTGCAGGGATTTGGGGAGCACAGGGCTCACTGATTGCTCTCTTGAACTGATGCTCATCTCCAAGTCCTGCCGGGCTCGCTGACTCCTGGAGCCAGTGCTGGCACCTCTGCCGCTGCCCAGCTGCTGCCCTGCTCCCCCCGGGCTGGTCTGCCCAGCCCTGACCTGCGCCGGTTCCCGAGAGCCCAGTACAGGAGCCACAGAAGCAGGGCACGATTTTCAGAGTGCCTTTTCCTGCAGTGTGTGCTCTGAGCAATCTGTCAGGATGGACGAACCCCGCTGCGGAGCAATATTTCTGCCTGGGAACTGAAGCCAAGCTGGCTGCTGGTCTCTAGTGCTCTGCAGTTTCCCAAGAGAAGGGGGGATTGTATTTTCCCACCCACCTTTTGGGGCTGCAGCATCCCCCTGCACGTGATGCCCTCCCCTCAGAGGGCTCTTGGGCTGCCTGCCTGGATCTGCTCTCACATTCACTCCTTGGGATGGGAACAGAATCCTCCTCCCAGCTCTCTGGGAGATGGAGACGCAGCGCGGCTCATCCCACTGCCTGCAGTGCCTTTTCCACTGCTCCGGCACCGCCGCCTTCCCACGGCATCCGTCTGGAGCCAGGGCCTGTGCCGGCCCTGCCGGGGCTGGATCCGAGGGGAAAGGAGCCTCAGCATATCAGTCCTTAGAATTGCCTCTGATTTGATCAGCATGAAACAAAAATACTCACTGTGCTGCTTTGGGCCAACATTGAACTCAGAGCTTTTTTTTCTCTGGCTGTTTTTTGTAATTCCGTAATGGAATATATATAGAATTCTATAATTCTATAAATTTTATAAATTATCACTTCATCATTGTGATGTCCCCCATCCCCACCCCGAAGCCTTAGAATTGCCTCTGATTTGATCAGCATGAAACAAAAATACTCACTGTGCTGCTTTGGGCCAACATTGAACTCAGAGCTTTTTTTTCTCTGGCTGTTTTTTGTAATTCCGTAATGGAATATATATAGAATTCTATAATTCTATAAATTTTATAAATTATCACTTCATCATTGTGATGTCCCCCATCCCCACCCCGAAGCTCACTGGGTGCCCCAGGTCACATTGCCATTTTATTGCTGTCACCTCCAGCTGTGCTCCCTGGGTTTCTCCCCTACCCGAGGCAGAGGGATAGT
>NW_010107132.1:0-3205 GCF_000699245.1 Pterocles gutturalis | reverse complement strand
AGGCAGAGGATCAGAGGCTGCCTATGCTCTGGCTGATCCCTCTCCTCTCTCCCGGCAGGGGGGAGAAGGCCAGATCGGTCCGGCGGGGCTGAACAGCAGCGAGGGACCCAAGGTCAGTGCCAGCAATTCCAGCTGTGTCCCCTGGTCCCCTTGTGTGCAGGGACAGGGACGTGGCCACCCCACCTGTGACCTCCAGCATGGGTCCCAGCACCCAGGGGACAGCATCACGATGACCCCCCAGTGAGGGTCTCCAGCCTCTGGGCGCCCACGGGCATGTGGCATCCCTGTGCCTGCTGACCTGTATGGCAGCGGCTGGGGGGGGTCCCCCCCAGCGCCTTGGGGGACCCATGGGGGGGCCTGAGTGACTGTGTTTCCCTCTGTGTGAATTTTAGGGAGGCCGAGGACCTGATGGCCCCAAGGGAAGCCCAGGACCACGGGGAGCCCGGGTAACTAACGGGGTGCTGGTGCTTGGAGCTGCATCTTGGAGCATCTTTGTCTGTGGGAGGTGGAAACAATCCTGGAGAGCCTGTGTTGAGTGGCTTTGAGATGTGCTGGGGCTGTGCTGTGGCATCTTTGGGGACCAGCTTGGCCTCCAAATCTTTATTGCTGGCAGAAGGATGTTTTTTCTGAGCGCTTGCTGTTTTCCAGGGCCGCGTGGGTCAGCGTGGGCTGGTCGGAGTCCCTGGGCTGCCCGTAAGTAGCAGGTGACCCACGGCACTGTGCTGGCGCCTGGTGCCATCAGTGCTGGGATGGGGAAGCCAGCTCTCGGGGAGCAGCATCCCGGGATGGGGCTGGATCACATGGTCAGGCTCTGTTTGGAAATTTGCTCAGGATAAGTTGGGGATGAGCAGATCAGGCTTTTGCATATTGCACAAAGTGTTTTGACAAACACCTGCCCAACCCCACAACTTCCCTCTTACCCTGAGCATAGGAAATTCAGGGAATAACAAGTTGTTAAGAAAATGCTGTTATTCAGTCGCGTTTTGTGAAGGAGCCAGGAATTGTGAATTTTGTGAAGGAGCTGGGGCAAGAGGGGAGAAAACATTCTTGAGGTGTTCGTGGTGGGAACGGGTTTCCTCCCACGCTTGTGTTATTTCCCAGCGGGTCGCATTCAGAGGTGGGATGGAGCAGGGAGGAGCTGTGCAGGGATGAGCCATGTGCTAACGAACCTGGAGCTCAATACAAACAAACCAGCTGAACATCCTACGGACCATGGCACTGCCAATTTACCACCTTTTAATACTGGAGGGAGGATCCAGGGCTGGATTAGCGCTTGGTGGGGGCACCATGCTGCCAGGCTCTATTTCCTAAACTGGAAATATTGAAATATAAGAAATATTGAAATATAAGAAATTTTCTTCCAGGGCTTGCGTGGCATCCCGGGAGGAGAAGGTGCCGAAGGAAAGCCTGGTACACAGGTTCCCATCCTACACTCTGTACTTGGCTGCGGGTGAGGGCTGGGGCGGGGGGTTGTATTGAGAGGGGGATTTCCCAACCCCACCAGCCCCATGGCCATGGGGGTCAAGCCCTTTGTCACCATGTTGGATCTTTATTGCGATGTGCATGAGCTGGAACTGGGAGAGGAGCTACTTCTTCCTCCCCATGCTCATCATCACCCCTTGCAGGGTCCTCCAGGAGCCATGGGCAGCCCGGGCAGGAGGGGACCAGCGGTGAGTAGA
Organism: Pterocles gutturalis; assembly: GCF_000699245.1. Lineage (NCBI taxonomy): Eukaryota > Metazoa > Chordata > Aves > Pterocliformes > Pteroclidae > Pterocles > Pterocles gutturalis. Next base: position 1,526 of record NW_010107132.1, on the reverse strand, counting down.
GCTGCACGGCTGGCTGATTTCTGTCCTTTCTCCTCTCTGCTCAGCTCTGTCCCCTTGGAGATGTGCCTCAAAAGCATGTCTGTGGGATGGGGTGTGGGTGGTGGGTGGCCCTGATGGAGCAGGTACATCTGGAGGGTGCTTCAGGACCTGTTGAGCATCCTGGTGAAGGGAGAAGGAATGGGGCAGCACCTTTAGGAACTGATTATTGCAAAGTGATTTCTCATTCCAAAAAAGACCCATCAGCAAGACCTCAGCTGGCGGCAAATTTTCCCTTCTGTAGGATTGCTAATATTTATCTTTGCTCTGAAATGCAAAATAATAATACAAATAATAATCTGGCACTTCCTCCAAAAGAAAATACAAAAAATGTTCTGCTCGGGGTCAAAGAGATGTGCCTCTGGGTGTGCCATTAGCTGTCTGGATGCGTGCGTGGGCGTTGGGGGTGTGTGTACGTGCAGCCGCTGTGCTTCAACAACCAGAAACCCAAGAGCTGGTTTGAACTGGGATGCACCAGCACTGCCTTCGATGGGCTGAGCTGTTCACCTGCACCTGGCCCCGGGCTCTGCTTTGGGCTGGTCCCAGACCAGGTCCTGCCAGGGCAGAGCCTCTCCATCCCTCCTGGTCCTGCCTTCCCTCCATCACTCATCTTCTGCCCTTTTCTCCAGGGTTTTGCTGGTGTGCAGGGGGGGCATGGACACACAGGACCTCCTGGATCAATAGTAAGGGGGGAAAAAAAAAAATCTTCCTTCTGCATGAACTTGGCATTTTCTTAGGTGGGAGGTCAGTGGGGCTGGTGGCAGTGGTGGGACTTGCAGGGGATCAGGGCAGCTGTAGGACCTGAATCTTTTCTTGTTAAAAGGCATAAAAAAGCCTCAGTGGCAGAAATAGCTGGGCTTAGAGCCGAAAAAATTGCCGGGGGAATCAGCCTGCCCGAGGGATCCTGCAGCTGCCCTGAGCCGAGCGGGGGTCTCTGTGGGGGACAGCAGCCCGTGGAAACCCTTCCCACCTGGGTGGCTGAATAGCAGCAGGGTCCTGGGGGGAATAAAGCATTTGCTCCATCCTGGGTGGAAATGGGTGGAACTGGTGGAAATGGGTGGTATGGGTGGAGATGGGTGTATGGGTTCCAGCAGGACACTCTCCATCTCGGTGGGGAAGGACAGGGGACCCAGAGCAGCTCCTGAGCTCCTCCCTGAGAGTGTGGTGATGACCCCAAGAGCAAGTGTTGTCACCTTCCCTGGTGACAGCCCTGCTGGAGTGCCAGCTGTGGGGTGCAGGAGCTACCAGGACCGTGGTGGCAGCGTTGTCCCCAAGAACCTGGTTTGGAGAGGTGACACCTGTCTGTGAGCAGAGGGACAGCAGTGGTGGCTTGGCAGGACTGGCTCGTCTCAGCCTTTGACTGATCCCTCCTCCCCAAATATTTCCAAAGGGCTCTCCAGGAAAAACTGGACCTGACGGAGACCCAGGTGCCCTGGGCCTGAAGGTGGGAGCTGGGGCTTGGGGTGGCTGTGAGCATGCCAGGGGGGCTG